>NW_022199324.1:0-8057 GCF_009176525.2 Contarinia nasturtii | reverse complement strand
GAATATAATTACAACGTAGATGGCGTGCAAATTGAAAGAGTTGAAATGATGAAGGACTTGGGAGTATTGCTTGATGTGAAGATGAATTTCAAATCACACATCGAGCATGTTGTTGCAAAGGCAAAATCAAGATTGGCTTGGTTAAAATTCAACAGCAGGGATTTTGTCGACCCATGGACATTAAAACGCCTTTACTTTACATTTATATTACCGATTATTGAGTATGGATCTGAAATATGGAATCCACACTACGACAATATGTGCAAAAGAATAGAGTCAATACAAAAACAATTTTTAATATATGCTCTGAGGAGAATGGCCTGGAGCGATTTTAGACTGCCAAAATACGAACATAGACTACTATTTTCTGCAAATGATTACTCTTGAGGAGAGACGCAAGATGGCGCAAGTGTCTTTTATTTTCAGAATTATTCACGGAGATTTAAAGTCAAAATATGTTTCAAACAGTATGAAATATTACGATCCAGCACATGATACCAGAGCAACACCACTATTTGATCTGCCAATTAGGAGAGCTGATTACACAAAATTTGAGCCAATAAATTATATGCTTACAACATTCAACGAATTTTATAAAAAAATTGCAACACAGTGATAAAAATTTAATTGATTTAGAAGTAAATTTATCGACGGTAAAGCTGAGAATTAAGAAATATTTGAAAGAAAATAGATGAATTGTAAACATAAATGAAATCTTTTTATAATAATTATTATTTATCTCTTTCAAAACTGATTGATGCAAGAAATTAATTATATTGTATTTATTTAAATTATTTTGAATAAACCACCAAGGCGAAGGAACGCTGTTCGGTGCAGTTATTATTGTCATTAAATCTTGATTTTGCCTTAGCAACAACATGCTCGATGTGTGATTTGAAATTCATCCCTACATCAAGCAATACTCCCAAGTCCTTCAATACTTCAATTCTTTCAATTTGCACGCCATCAACGTTGTGAATTACAGTGAATCTAATATTTTTGGTAGACAAAATTTTGCATGACACACTCAACTCACACGCCATTCGTATATGAATCCTATGTTAGTGGAGAGTTTCTCTGCTCACTTTGCTTGTTATTTTGTCTATCAAAAAAATTAGATTCACTGTATATTCATATTTCATTGATCCACGATGATATGATATTAATTTTGTTTTGTTAACGTTTAACTTTAATAAATTGCGCCCATAGTAATCTGCTACACGATCCAAATCCCTTTGAAGATGAATGCAGTCATCTTCTGATTTTATACATTTTGAAATTTTGGTATCATCAACGAATGAAAGGATGCAAGAATTGGTCACGACGAAAGGTAGATCAATCACAAACATGATGAAAAAAATTGCGTTAATGGGATAACCTTGACCAGTACCAGAAGTTACTTCGATTGGGTCTGATTTGGTATCTGATATCTTGACTATTTGTCTGCGTCCAGACAAATACGATTCGATCCATGTCATATTTCATTGGTTCCATTCATGGATGGTATTCGACAAGACTTTTGGAACGTGTATGTAGTCTACGTCGAAAACCTCATTTTTGTCAAAAACTCCTAAAACTTTGAAAATATTTAAAATGAAACACTTGAATGACATTTTTTTTAAAGGAAGAAAGAGAAAAAATAACATGTTTGCCGGTTTTGTTTTGCTAGGAGCAATTTCAAAATGTCAGTATGCGTTTATTTGCACAAATAAGATGTAAAATTTTTAAATTTGTTGAGGTTGATCGATTTTTCACGAATCCATGCTGATTATGGTTGATTTTTCCATTGACAAATATGTCGATTTTGCCATAAACCACCATTTCGAATAGTTTTGCAATAGTTGGTGATAATATATTATCACAACTGGCCGGTAATTCGATGCATTCCTTTTTTACCAGATTTAAGTATTGGTACTATTCTAAAATTTTTCATTGAAGCCGGAACACATCCTTGATTCAATGACTTACAGAATAGCACGGTCAACGGTTTTGTCAATGAGTACGCACAAAAATCTAAAGAAATCACAAAAACTGTGTATATCATATGGGAGATAAAGTATGATATCGTTCAAAAAAAAAAAAATTCACAAAAAAAAAACATTCTCAAAGTTTGAAGGGATTTTAACGAAAGTTAATGGTACCATACAACATTTTTGAGCCAAAATCGAATGAAAAATTCACAGAATTCAAATATAAATCCACATTTTTTGTATTGTTCTATTTAAAATCCATTTATTTGTCTATTTGCTGTTTTTTTTTTTCGACAAATTGATGTAGACTTGATTTTGCTTATGTAGTCTACCATAGGTTTTCGACATGTCAAAAATGTCGAAAATTCGACAGAGTTTTCGACATAACATCCCTGGTTCCATTACATCATGAAAATCATCCTCGTTTTCATTGTTTTTAAACTTTTGTTTGCATTTTTCACATGACAACCCGAATGGTGATTTTCCGTCAAAAAAGTCATTAAATTTGGCTTGTGCACTTTCAATGTCAATGTTTCATACATTTTCCATTGGTTTTCAGTATTTCTGTGCACAATTCCCAGAAAACCCATAAAATCTTTTAATTTTTCGGTTCTATTTCGAATGCACTCAATGAAAATTTTTTGCTCACATATCGCGCACAAAACAAACAAACCCTTGTAATACACACTGGTGCACATGTTGTCAATGAACTGAAATTTTTCAACACTATTTACTGTTTCTACTTTCCAGTTTTTTGATAAAGCTTCACTGTATCCTATTGTGTTTTCCCTTGTTCTTTAAATTAATATCGGTTGTATTACTATTTTAATTGTTTTTTTATTTTTAAAATCGATTTTAATTAATTTTATTTAGCGCGATAAAAAAAAGTGCAACCTGTCAAATCAACTGTTAATCCAACCCACTCAATAGAAGAATTAAAGAATAGAATTTAATTGATATAGAAGTAAATTTATCTATAGTAAAACTGAGAATTGAAAATTATTTTAAGCAAAATAGATAAATTCGAAAATATTCATAGGTGATGACGAGGGTTCCTAGGGTTCGTACTACCCCCCCTCTAAAATATTTTTAGGAACCCTCAACAATTTTGGAAATGAGGACCTTTTTACTTTTCCGCAAAGTTTCAGCGCTCTACTGTACCGGCAACACGTGCCTCAAACGCCTTGAAGATTTTATGTCGACACAGATCGTCACACATTTCGAAAATAAATATAGACAAAACTATATGATAAAAATGTCTATTGGGGGGTTTTTTGGCACGAGAAAACCGAATCTGGAAATAGTTTTGCGATACGAATAAGCTTTAACATACTTTTCATACATAAATCTGAGAAAATCACTAAAAATGTGGATTTTGTATGATAAAAATAACATTCTGAAAGATTCACGGAATTTCAATACAAATTTGGGGTACCTCCCATACAAAAATTTCATTTTTGAGCCAAAAATCAAAATTTTTGTATGGGGAGTACTCCAATTTTTAATCGAAATTTCTTCAAACTTACTGAGATCATGTATTTTGGTAACTTTCACGGTGAATAAATAGCAACAAACATTGATGACACATGTATTTGTAATTTCCGAATAGTGATGTAATCGCCGATATTGAAATATTCTTTGTTTTACTATTTTCAAAAATACATACGCAATGTACAATGTATATTGTATATACATCCAAATAACATGTATCATATTTGTATTAGTAAACATGTGGGCTGTGCACTGGACACAGCACTAACTTTTAAATATTATACCGAAAATCGACTAGTAGGCCACATTTAGCGTGGATTTTGGAAATGTGTTCAATAAATGAAGTATATTCTTCGAAACTAAGTGGATTGTACATTTTAAACATGGGTCTACCCCCTACATTTTCTTGACTCGAAATTGTTTGGATTTCTTCCCAAAATGTATGCTTACAGTAACATAATCACCGTGAAAACTAATGGTTCAAAAATGAAATTTTTGTATGGAAGGTACCCCAAATTCGTATTGAAATTCCGTGAATCTTTCAGAATGTTATTTTTTGTGAAAAAAAAAATAGCCTGTTCAGCTCCCATACAAATTCCACATTTTTAGTGATTTTTTCAGATTTTTGTATGAAAATTGTGTTAAAGCTTATTTGTATTGCGAAACTAATGCCAGATACGGTTTTCTCAGGCCAAAAAACCTCCAATACACATTTTTATCATATTTAGTTTCGTCGAATTTTTTTTTTCGAAATGTGTGACGATCTGTGTCGACAGAAAATCTTCAAGGCGTTTGAGGCACGCACCCACTACAAACCCGTGGAACAAGTCGATGACAGCGCTTTGACAGATGGACCACGCCAGAAACTTATCAATCCTTATTAACAAAACTACACTTGACAGTTATTGTATTGAATTTTGTACGGGATTTATTTATTAAATAAATATAAAAAAACAATGTGAAATGTGAATAAAAAAGATAAAAAATTAATGTCATGACGAATTATGTAAAAAAATAAATATTATATTTCAATTATTCAGCGGAAATTATGCTTGAATACGCGTATACCGCTGCAAAGCGGTACCAATATATACAAACACACAAAGGTCGACTCGTTTTAGATAACATTTTTATTTTTTACGACTAATGACGGCTCATTATTTTTGTTTTTATTTTATTTAATTTATTTTCACTTATTTTTAGATTTAAATATATTTTAATTAACTTCAATTAACTCAGAAGCACAAAAAATCAGACATAACGACGCGGTCTTGTTTGTATAAAAAAAATATCTTTTACATTTAATTTTAACTAATTTTTTATTTGATTTTATTTGAATTATTTTTTTGTTTTAATCTTTAATCTCAAATTTTCTGTTTGCTTTGTGATCATATATTGAACAAGTTTGTATCAAATGTGGAACAAAAGTGTATCTCATATGAAGTGTAAATATGATCTATTGTTACATATTTGATAGAAACATGTTGAATATATGACTTTAAAGCGACCAGAAAATTTGTGATTGAATACTGAAAAAAAATAACCTAAACAAAATAAAAAATGAGTTGAAAAAAATTTAAAAAATTTAAGGCTTTTAAACGTGACCGCATTGAATGAAACTACAATCCCTATTAATAAAAAATTTCTAAAAAAGTTAATTAAACAACATTAAAATCTAAAAATAAGTGAAAATAAATTAAATAAAATAAAAACAAAAATAACGAGCCGTCATTAGGTGTAAAAAATAGAAATGTTATCCAAAGCGAGTCGAGATTTGTGTGTTTGTATATATTGGTACCGCTTTGCAGCGGTATAGGCGTATGAAATTACACTAGCCGCTGAGTAATTGAATTATAATATTTATTTTATTACATAATTCGTCACGATAATAATTTTTTTATCTTTTTTGTTCACATTCACATTCTCTTTTTATATTTCTAAATAAATAAATATCGTACAAAATGTATAATTAATAATCAATATATAACTTGCTTGACAGCAGATTTCGATAGGGACAACTAATGACATTTCGTGATTTGACAGCTCGGCCATGGTTTGGGCTCGCTGGAGGCACGTGTTGCCGGTACAGTAGAGCGCTGAAACTTCGCACATATGGTTTTGGAACCAAGTCTAACATATATAGAGTGTGCTGCGATCAAATTTCGAATTTGTGTATATTCGGGACCACCCTAGTTTTGAGCATGGTTTATGTTAATATGTACGTTGTACGTCGTACGTTGTACATCGTACGCAAAATTTGTTAGCAAGATTGCGCTCATCGTAGAAACTTAATTCAAAATCTGACTTAACAGGATGATTGGGGGTCCCGAGGAATAGAAATCATTAGCTTTTGAGCGACTTTGGTTGATGGAAAAAAATTTCATGCCTGGAGTGATACCTATGAAAAAGAGTCCAATTTTCGTCCAAAAATCATACTTAATGTAGACTTAAACACTCAAAAATATGTGTTGGGGGGTTTTTTGGCACGAGAAAACCGAATCCGATGTTAGTTTTGAGATACAATCATTTTTTGATACAATTTCCTTGAAAAAATCACAAAAATTGAATTTTTGTATGGGAGCCATGCCTGTATGCTACCTTAATGGTGTGAAACTTTGCACAGTCTATTTACTACACAAAAAAATAACATTCTGAAAGTTTGAAGAGATTTCAATCAAAATTAGGGGTACCTCCCATACAACATTTTCAGTTTTTGGCTCAAAAACGAATATTTTGTATGGGAGGTACTCTTAATTTTGGTTGAAATTTCTCCAAACCCTCCGAATGTTATTTTTTTGTGAAAAAACAACCCGTGCAAAGTTTCACACCATTAAGGTAGCATACAGACATGGTTCCCATACAAAAATCCAAATTTTTTGTGACTTAAGTTATGAAAAGTGTTTCAAAAATAATTTCTATGGTAAAATTAGCGTCAGACATATTTTTATAGTGTTTTGTTAGAAAATAATAGAATACTTTCAAATGTCGTACAAATGGGTTCATCATGCAAGTGTGAAAAATCTTTTCTCGGGTATTTCTGCTATTAAATCAAAGAATATTTTGTTGCCAAAGTTGAAACATATTTTTTGGCCTCAAACTTTACGCCGCTTGAAAGGCTTGAAAAATCGAGAAAATATTATTTTGAACTTTCTTAATAAAATACGCAACTACCACCGTGCGGAAAAGTTCGTCTTACTCCCGTAAGACTCTTTATTTTTCACTTTTTTTGGCCGAGAAAATTCTTTCGATTTGCTAGGGTTTATCGTCAAAAAAGTGAAGAGCAAAAAAAAATCGATTTTATCCTCATTTCCGACAAATTGTTGACTTCGTCAGGGACCCCCCATAGATTTTTCCAGGGACCTCTACGGAATTTTGCCATCACTCCCTTCTAAAAAATTTTACGTCATCATCTATGAAAATATTTATATATTAGAGATAAAATTATATAAATTATTTCATATTTATATTACTTTGAATAAACCACCAAGGCGAAGAAACGCTGTTCGGTGCAGTTATTATTATTAACCCTCAAACGCACATGTGGGGTCTCTTAGGCCCTAAGAGTTAGTTTTTTGAAAAAATCACAAAAAAAAAAAAAATTGGAAAATTTCGCTGAGCGTTTTCTTTTTTAATATCATATCTATGTGATAAAATCAAAAATTTCAATGTTTGGTGCATAGATGAAGTTTTGGGAAGTCTTATACAAAATACTAACGTAAAAGCACAACGGGGTCTTTTGGACCCCAAAGTATTTTGTATGGGAAATGATGTATTCTGTATGGGCCAATATGAAACTCATGGAGATTTGTTGACACAACAATTTACATTTCATCAAACAACAACACAGTAAATTGTTTTGTCCGTGACGTATACTGTTCATCGCAAATCAAATGGCATTTGCCATTATAATATATATTCATACATTGTTTTTTTTTGGATAGGATAGATCCGTAAGATCTCCACAATAGCTTGATCTAAGCGTGCATACGCCGCCGCATGACATATTCGTTCTTTTTTCTGTGTTGCTTCGACGCGCAAATCAAAGCAGGCGTGCCAATCAAAGTATGTATCATGCGGCGGCCTACGCACGCTTAGATCCAGCTCTTGCGGAGATCTTACGAATCTATCCTATACAAAACACAATGTATGGGCATATTTCGTGAATTTGGTGAACGTTGCTGGTGTGGCAGGGCTTGCCTTGTTGCGAACGTCTAACATGTTTGCCAAGTATGGAGGAAGAACGGAAGCAGCGCGATCTCATCGCACTCCACATAAAGCAATGTAATTGGTTTCGAACACGCAAATGTGCTGCCACCTGGTGTCTCAGAGTTAAGCTGATGCAAATGCAGAAGAAGAGGAAGGAAAAATGTTTACATAGGGTTGAACTTATAAATGCCAGAGAGCTACAGTGTTCAAAGTGCGATCGCCCTTCGGGAAGCAGTCTCTATATT
The DNA here is from genome assembly GCF_009176525.2 of Contarinia nasturtii. Taxonomy (NCBI): domain Eukaryota; kingdom Metazoa; phylum Arthropoda; class Insecta; order Diptera; family Cecidomyiidae; genus Contarinia; species Contarinia nasturtii. The sequence goes on along the minus strand of NW_022199324.1, from coordinate 145 downwards.
GATCTCACATATCGAGAGGTAGCTCGGCGCAGTACATGAAGCACAATAACTGGCCAACGACTGTCGATTAGCGATATTAGTTAAAGACACGACTGTCTGAAAGTCGTACATATCAATAACTACCAAGCATTTTGGCTATAATTGA
>NW_022199323.1:0-8536 GCF_009176525.2 Contarinia nasturtii | reverse complement strand
GCGAAACGCATTCGTCGTTGACACCAAATGAAGTGTCTGTGTAAATGATTTGATTATCAGCTGTATCCAAAACAAATGAATCATGACAAAAACCAAATATACAAACAGACAGCGCAAAGGTAAAACAGCCTACTTACATAAGAAACACATATAGAAGGAAGGCATATTGACTGAAATGCTTTTTGGACACATACAAAAACCGTTGCTCCATACGATTGGAAGAACTTCTTTTAGGTTTGGAATTACCATAGCTGGGTGGAGTGGTTCCGTCTTAAACACCCCTTCTCGAACCCGTGTTTGGGATTTGCTTCGGTCTACAAAACGAAGAAAATTAGTTTTGACCTCTTTCATTTTTTTCGGTTTTTTGGATGAAAATTCTTTCAATTTTTTTTCGCTGGTCAACCCACTTACCGTAGAAAGTTTCTATTTGAAGCCCATCTCTCTTCAGAAAAAGTCTGCCCATCTATAAAATAATGACTGATTCATGACTGATTCATGACTTGTAATATCTCCAAATAACTAGAGATTTTTGAAAAAAAAAAGAGTTTTACAATTCTTCATAAAAGCATTGCTGTTCAAAACAAAAAAAGAGGCTATCTCTTCTTTATCAAAGAAATAACTCTATAAAAGTTATGATTCAACGTGTCTGTCAAGAGTCACCTTGATATAAGCCTGAACCGAATAAAAACCTATTTTAATATCCATTTAAGCTTGAGTATCAGTCAAAACAAAAAGATCACGTTATCTCTTCCTCATTTTATTGTCAGGCACACTAAAACAGAATGTACATCCAACTGATGAATTTGTCTTTATCGCCTATTTGCATAGCAGCTATTTAGATTTCTCCGATGAATTTAATGCCAATACGTGTTTTTGCGATAGCTGAATGCTCCAGAATAAGAACAGCAGTGAATTTGGTTATCGCTTCATAGCGAAATATGGATTTTTCCCATATAGATTTGTTATTATCGAAATTATTGCCATTCTTATTCTGTAGCGTTCAATATTTCACAGTCACTCGCTTTATTCACATTGAAAAATGGCAATTCGTTTGTAGCAAGTGATTTGCGTTTAGTGTCATAGTATTTTCCGAAAAGTAATGATGGGGAAGGAAGAGACAAAAATCACCGAAGCAAGTGTTAAATTTCAGTACCTTGCCGCATTAGTAGGTAAAAATCAATATAAAATCGTTTCAAACAGTTCATTTAATGAATTTCTAATAAAATTAAACAGTGAATATGTTAACAGTCGGATATGGGGTCACAAGCGGTTGGAGTAGTCCTAGTATTTTGCTTCTAAAATCGGATGAATCTCCGTTGCCAACTGGAAAGATTACAACGGAAGAGTCGTCGTGGATTGCTTCACTTATTTCAATTGGTGCATTGATCGGAAATATAGTATGCGGATATGCTTCAAACAAATTTGGTCGAAAACTTCCATTGCTTTTTCTCACGATTCCAACTATTGTAAGCGGGCAATTTTCGAATAAAATTGACACAATTTTCATTTCTTCTCAAATTTGTAGATTGGCTGGACACTCGTTTTATTCGCGAAAAACGTCTTTTACCTTTACGCGTCTCGAGCATTGAATGGATTTGTCGGCGGCGGAGTTTTTGTGATAATTCCAACATTCTTGTCGGAAATCGCAGTTGATCGGTAGGTTTTCGAATGACTTTTATTATCTTGCATTGTGTTTGTGGGTTAAGATGATTAAGATAAACATTTATTGGAGTCACCATAAACGGGATTACACACAGAAAACACTATATGGGTCGGTTTTGTCTACTCATTTATCTTTAGTTTACCATATTAAATTGGGTTACAAATCAATATTTCCGTCCAAAAATGACTAATTTTTTTTTTAATTTTTCGACGGATATTTCAAATCAAGTCCGGCAACGCTCAACCATAAGAAAAAAGCTCAATTTATTCACTGAATCGAAAGTTGCGACCTAATGTTTTCTCTGTGTTATTCAATTCCTTTTTACTGTGTTTAGTGTACGTGGATCACTCGGCTCTACTCTGGCGTTAGCGTGGAACGTGGGCATACTGCTGGCATTTACATTTGGAAACTATCTTGATTTTAACGCTACTCCAAAGTTTGTAATTGCGTTGATGATTTTGACCGCTGTTTTGCTCTGTTTCTTCCCCGAATCACCGACATTTCTTTACAAACAAAATAAAATACTTGTGAGTGCATGCGAGACAGACTAGTTGAATATAATTGATAGTTTCTAACAGAACTTAGAAACTTTCTGTACACCAGCAGTTGATCGTGTAACCGAATGCATAGTGGCAACTTGAGAAAAAGCTGCCGCATACGCATTCTCAACTGCTGGTAAACTATCAATGGCTGTTAATTAGTCTTTTGTACCTTTTCCAGGAAGCCGAAAAATCGATTCGTTTTTATCAAAATTTAACGGGAAAAGCGAACGACTATGAATTGCTTCAAATTGAACTGAATAAATTGAAAACCATGATCGGAAATGTTGAGAAAAATGAAAGCAACAGTAAATTGAGTTGGTCTGATTTGTTAAATGGGCCTGGTAAAAAAGCTATGATGATCGGAATCGTTTTGTCACTATTGAATCAGTTTTGTGGTTGTTTTGCGATGTTAAACTATACGGCAAATATTTTCAAAGAAGCTGGTTCGAGCGTGTCTCCGAATAAATCGGCGATTGTGGTGGGTGTAATAAAACTCATTGGCTCATACATATCAACGAATCTAGTTGATCGAGCTGGCAGAAAGGTAATGGTGCTTTTTCTTCTTCACTACACACAATACAATTCCAATTTGTTTTTAGTTTTTGTTTATAGTGTCATCAATTGGGATTGCTTTGGGTTTAAGCACGCTTGGAGTGTATATGCTGTTAAAAACACGAGGCTATCCCATTGAAGCATACAATTGGATTCCTCTCGTTAGTTTTTCATTTGTGATTTTCATTGCAAATTGGGCGGTTCTTACGCTCACCTTCTTGGTTATCTCCGAAATTATGCCGGAAAATTTGAAAAGTTTCGGCTCATCATTTTGTACGTATGACACATTTGTTTGATTGAATTTGTTCTAATTATTTTGACAAAAATTGACATTTTAGGCATGGTTCTCTTGTGGACGTCTTCGTTCTTCGTTATCAAATTCTTGCCTCTTATGACGGAAACACTTGAAATACACGGCACAATGTTTCTATTTAGTGGACTTTGTTTATGCGGAACTACTTTCATTGTTTTTTATATGCCAGAGACCAAAGGAAGGAGCTACGTTGAAATCATGAAATTACTCGAATAAAAGTGAGAGATTTGATTATATACATCACTTAAAAATGAAAATAAAATAAAAAACAAGAAAAAATGAAACGAATCTGTCATTTTGTTTATTTCAAATACGCTTTGAATCGAAAAATTTCGATGCAATTTTTATTCGTTTTGAACACATTTTTTAAGAATAATGAACATTTAAGATGGACAATTCAACTCTAATTTAAAATAAATGTTAATATGGATGAATTTTATGCCACTCCAAGCATTGGACTCTTTTTAATTCGATCAAACTGAGGCTTGTCGTCACTTTAGCGAATTTCGTTGCCAAAAAAATGTCCTCTTCGACATAGATCGTAGTTTTACACGCTCCAGTCAATGATTCTCGTTCTTTATTGAGTGCCTCCAAATCGATGCCAACGTCATTCAAAACGGTTTCACCACTCAAGAGTTTTCTGACTTTGATTTGTTTCAATCTTGGTAGTTGACGAATGAATGGTAACAGTGAGACCAAATAAATACGTCCAATATAAATGCGTTCGAGTTGTCGATTGTTTTTCATCAATGGTTCCAAATCGACATTTTGGTTAATAACTTCAAATGCTCGGAAATTGGGAAAATAAGTGATTTCCTTCAGATCTGGCATTGGTGGCAACGTGCAGACGTCTGAGATAAGACCAGAAAAAGTCAACATGCTTATCGCTGGTATCGTTGCCAATTCACGCAAATGATTCTCGAAAAGAACGCTAACAGTATAATAATGAAGTTGCTTATAAAAACCAATAAGATACAGTTCGTTTAACATATGAATGACTTGAGACAAATCGCTGCCATCACCATTACTGCGATTAATCTCCAGTTGATTAATTTGAATTCCAGAATTGATGAGCACATTTTTATTAGCAAGGAATATTATGGAATTGATCGCAAATGTTTGAAGTTGTGGATTTAAATTTAAAAGTCTCGTCAGTTTTGGCATTTCGAGGGAATTTCTAGTTAATAACTCTCCCAAATATATATGTTCAATTGTTGGATAGTGTCGACACAACCAGTTGTCATTCGATCCAATTAAATTTCCACGTCTGTGGAGAATCCATAAAACTTTCAAATTGATGCAATGCTTTAGAAAAACATCATTAAAATCCGATTCACGGTTAATTTGGTAATCTCTTATATGAATCCATTCAATTGCATTTAGAATCTTTTCGATCTCGCTTATTTCGGTTTCACGCAACACACGTTCCAGATCAACGGTGGCAGCTTTTATAAGGGCAGTATCTGCTTGGAAATATTGTTGAATGTTACTTTCTTTAATTCGGGCATTTCCGACGGTCGGATAATTGGTTTTTATATAATAGTCAACAACTTTCTTCAATCGCTTGCACGTCCGACGAAGGGCAAATAGATCTTTTAGTGATAACCATTCAAATAGTTCTTCGAGGCAATCGATGTTTATGCTTGTGAATTCCATATTTGATCGGTCAGCTACAGCAACATCAATCTGATTTTCGTTGGTGTTGTTTTGATTTTGATTCTGATTCTCTCCTGATCCTTCCCCTTCTTCTTCCATTTTACTTCTTTTAACACCATACATTTTACAAAAATTGCGGAAAAATTTTGTTTTGACAAAGAGTCGCCGATTTAAATGATAAAACTTGGAGTAGTGTCTATATAAAACGAAAATAGAACGAAAAATAGTTATTTAGTGCATTGAAACGAATCACAAGAGTTTTTCACATTAGAATCTTACAAAAGATATAAAAACATTGAAATTGTTTAGGAAAAAAAGCTTACACACAATCGATACTGCACGGATTGTTATGAATATTGATATGAAAAATTCGCTCGAAGAAGTTAAAAGCGATTTGGAATAATTTCTGTGTTTAAAAGTATAAGATTGAAATGAGTTTTTTGTATTCTGGATCAAGTAGAATCAGAGTAAGAAAAATATGATGAAAGCTAATTTTTAATATATTCGTCTCAAAGCTTGACACTTAGTTTGACCTTGTCAAATCCAGATGATAAAGTTAAATGTTTCATGGCAGTGACAGAGACAACCATATAGATTTGACCGGGTTCTTTTGAAGACAAATCTTGTCAATTAAATTACATTTCATCTATTGTACAGTGAAAATGAAAGTTAAAACTCTCGTTGAACTTCGGTAAATAGGAAAAAAACTTAAAAAATGTAGTGTTTCACATATCGCTATCAGTATCCGTAAGATAACTGAGAGGGATATATTCAGCCAGATATGAGTGTCAAAATTACATTAGACACGCCAGTGTCTAATTTAGACAGTGTCATATCTGGCTGAATATATCCCTATCAGTGATAACTAAGATATTACGGATACTGATAGCGACATATGAAACACTGTTGAATGAAAAATGTTTAATTAAAAAAAAATCATTTGAAAAAAAATTGAATTTATTTGATTTTAACGTTAAATATGTTGTAGTAAATTGGAATGAAAACAAAAATGAATTTGAATTTTTCGATAGTCATCTCTACACTGTGTGAAGGAATGTGGAGACTGCTGTCAAAGTACATTGATGACATTCTAACTAATGACAGATAGACGTCAGAAAATCCACATAAGAACATTTAACATTAATACGTGCACTTCACTTGATTTTCAATGTTTTGATAATTTTCGCGTTTAGTTTTAATTTGATAAGAGCTTTTTTTACTAAAACAGACGAAATTCGAATTGAGTGAAGAAATAGTTATTACTGTTCAAAATGCTATTTGACTTGAATTTTACTTAAAAGCACCAAAAAGAGTAAAATCTCACAGCTAACAGTGAGTAGTACGACCTTCATGTGATGTTCATAAAACATTTCTATCAATTTCTGTCTTTTCAGTAAATCCAGATTTCATTCCTCAATTTCTTCCAATTGACGAAAAATGAGTGACGTACACCAAAATAATTTGGCGGTCGTTGATTTTTTCAAGTTAAACATTGATTGCTTGGAGGAGTTATTCGAGTGGTTGTCCTTGAGCGATCTTCGATCATTGCGTCAAACGTGCCAGCGAATGAAAAAAGCGGTCACCTTTTACATTCACCTGAATTATCCATTGCGATTTGGTCAATTTGAATACATTGACGATGCACTCGATGACCTCGAAAAATTTGACGAAAACTTTTCAAAATTGTACAAACATTTTCGATTCGATTACCATCCATTGACGAACGATGTGATTGATAAAATCAAACATCTTTTGTTGAATATCGAAAAGGTCACAATTTGTAATGTTCAAATTGACGGTCGATTTTATGAAACATTTTTCGACGTTTGTAAAAATCTGAAGTCATTAACATTAAACGAATTTTCCCAAATGGATCTGGATCATGAGTGGATGCATCGGCAATGTTCTACATTGGAAGAATTTCGATACTTCGATAGTGATTTTGTGGCTGACTATGATTCAAATGCCGAATTAAAAACATTTTTGGAGCTAAATCCAATTATAAAAAAACTGTCGATTTCATCCGACATTCTTAACGAATGGATGATCGAATCGAATTTACATTTGGAATCGTTACACATTCAACACTTGCCGCCGCTTGATGAAATGAATCAATTATGCAACTTATTGAATGCGCTTCACGACAAAGGCATTTATAAAAGCTTACAATTTTTCGCATATTTTAGTTGCGATGAAATGATCATGAATGAACTCACTGCACTACGAGGACTTGAAACATTGTACATTGAAAATTTGAGCACCGGAATGGTGTTCAAACCATTGAATGAAGTGAAATTTTTCTACATGGACAGCGATAAGGATGTAACGAACATGAATATTGATGTGCTAACGAAATGTTTTCCGAATATTGAACAGATTAACTTTCAATTCGCCAATTTTGATAATGTGCTACCATTCATACAGAGATCGGCAAAACTAAAGGAATTGAAAGTGTATTCACCAGATGCAGGCACTTATTTTAACGATGGTATCATCGATTTACGATCATTGAATAAAGAATGTGAAAAATGTGTAGGTGGATCAAAACTTACAGTTTTTGTTAAGGAGACGGTCTTTTTGGCCACGAAAATTTCAAAAATGCGCACAAAATACAGTTTGATCGAATTGAAACGCGCCGATCGATTTTGGAAGACTTTCGATTGAAGCGATGAATTTTTGAGATGACGGAACTATGGATACTGCCATGCACTTTAATGGATATGATAGTGGAGAGTTTGATATACTCAATTCAGTCGTTCTTTAAAATTCGAATTTCGGGTATTATGCCATTAATAAAAGTCATTGTGAAAAAGTTATTTGATTTAGTTATAGTTTTATTTTGTATACTTAAAAAGCTTACTAATGCAAACATGAACATCTATAAAGATTTATGGTTATTATGTGGCGCTAATATATTTAAAAAAATTTGAATCTGAGAGAAAAAATTAAACCTCTTGCAACAGCTTTGTCATCATCTCTAGTCGGATCGTCATGAAATTCTACGATGGTGTTCGAACCCAATTTCACTTCAGAATGCAACAGATTACCAGTACAAGCATTTTCAGGTGGTGACATTTCCATATGGATCGCATACAAGAATCCAGGTCGAATGAGTATCGGTTTATCCAAGTAAATTTTGGTGTAATCATTGCGCCGAATGCTTATATCTTTAGTATGGAGGATGCTTTCATGATCAGACAGCTTTGAAATTTCAGCGAATGTTACTTTGGCCGATAATTCTTCTTTTACACTACTATATTTGTCAACGAATAATGTACCTTTCGTAAACATTAAAACTTTATCACAAACGAATCCGCTTAGCAAAAGTGGTCTATTAACTGAAAATTTCGTTGTTTCTTTATTTTTAATGTAGTATGGTAATGCGGAGAATATTCGTGATATTCTTCGATCACAATATACAGTTTTAACCGTCGATGGAGTTGTTCTGAATTTTTTTCGTGGATTTTCAGCTTCGGAGTCGGTGCTTTTCGATGCAATTTTCTTAACAATCGTTTTATACTCATTTACTGTGAATAGTTCTTCGTATGATGGATCTAATGATGTGAATGCATCGAGTGTCACTGCTTCCAAGATTTTATAGAATATATCGCCCAAATACTTCTGAATAATTTCCTTGGTCAGGTCGTCTTGTTGGCTTGTTGATTTCACCCATGCAATAAATGCTTCAAAAACTTCAATTCCTGAGCAAGACAGTGAGTGCAGCTGCGAAATGTTATTTATTACATCTTTGCTGCATCCAAGGAAACTATCCGATGAAAATACGGCCTTCGTGTCGAGAGCGATAATTAT
>NW_022199322.1:0-1164 GCF_009176525.2 Contarinia nasturtii | reverse complement strand
CCGTCTTTGTCGCCGTGGTCGTTCATCTACCAAATTATTATCGTCTGATTTGCGCTTTTTTTGGCGACTTTTTAGCTCTTCAAGTTGCACAACACCCTGTTCGTCCGATAGTGGTGTTTCTAAATTATCTCCTTCGATCATTGTGATATATTTTTATTTTTGAACGCTTACTATATGTAATTCTATTTTCAAAAAAACTTCACGAAACCAAAATGATAAAACTATAGTGGTTTAAAAGTGATTCTATGATTGCAGTAAAACTGACAGTTCTTTCAACTGTATTGTCCGATGTGCTCTTTAAACAGATAATCACAAACAGGTTATGTTCATAATAAATGTATGTATTTGTTTTGAGTTAAAATTTTAACAGCATTGATTATAATAACTTTCAATAGTTTTCCATTAAATTTTTAATAATGTCACGAAAATCGAAAAACTCCGAACGAAAAAAATTATTAAATAAATACAGAGTGGATCGCTATCGAAATCGTAAAATAATTTTGAAAAATATTGGTACTAAAGAGAATATTGAAGAAGCAGCACCATTCATAACAGATATTTTTCAAATTGACAATAACTCATTACATAATAATAAGTCAATTCGAGATCTTTTAAGATCCTGGGTAAATTCTCATGGTGTGAAAAAAAGAGCTGTAAATGATTTACTGAAAATATTGGAAGCAACAGGTAGTTTTGTTCAAAATTTGATCTCTATTAATTTATTCCATTCAAAAATTTTATACGTCATATGTCATTTTACTTCAAGGTATACAGGTGTGTCAAAAATTTTCGGGCCTAACATAGAAACACACATTGTATTTTTGAACGACTATATTTATTATTTAATATGGTCCTCTTGAACACGAATGACACATTCATTTCGGTACCCCAATGCTTTCAGTCCTGCTGAAAACCACTCGGTATCTTAGTCCTCCCATAGGTTGAAAATATCGTTTATTTTCTTCACTTCGGGCTCATATTGCTTTCCCATGCGACACTTTTTTCTGTTTGAATACTGGAAATACTAGCTAGGGGCCGGCCCCAATAAATACAATAGATGGTAGAGTTGGATGCACTTTCAGTTGAGAAAGGTGCATTGCCCAAACATTCATTCGTCTGCTGCTATGCGAAGACAAAATGTTGTCCAGAAGAAAGCGTTATTTT
>NW_022199321.1:0-1199 GCF_009176525.2 Contarinia nasturtii | reverse complement strand
ACTTAATTCATCAATAAAACAATCGGCTGTAGACTCGATAACGTGTATGGGAGACATGTAATTTTCTTCATTTAACAAGCGTGTGTTGAAAATTTGTAAGTTTCGGACTAAATTCTCAGAAAGTTTAAATATCTCATTGGTTTTCTTCTGATTTAAATTCATCCCAACGACATCTTTGCAAAATTGTTTCAGAAAGTTCAAGGCTTCTTCAGATGCGAACTCTGTTTCAGATTTGTTACTGTTTGTATTATGAACGATTGGCTTTTCTAGATAAATGTTTTTGTTTTCATCCGAAATACTATTTATGTTGAACGTGTGCTCAAAAACATGCGGTAAACTATCTATTGAATCATGTTGTGGATTATTGCAAATTGCTAAAGAATCATGTTGTGGATTATTGCACGATGTACTGTCACGATTGGATACAGAATCAGAACCTGAAGACTGAAAATATATTGAATTTTATTCATTTGACTGCAACATTTATTTCGACTGTTTTTTTATTTATCCTGGTATTCAAGCATTTTAATACGTGTTTTCGTAATCCGCTGAATGTCTCATAACCTTTGCTACTACATTTTTTTGGTTCGTTAACAATTCACTGAATTTTAAGTTTTTTGTTTTCTTTCACTTGATGTACATCTTTCAAATGAGAAATTGCCACATATGGTGTGTTAAACAACTCGTTACAAATGAAACATTTGAAATCCATACTTAAAATGAAATTATCTCAATAATATTGAGTCAATATATTATTTACTGTTCAGTGATATTCCTTTTTCAAATTCTCTTTCTTTACTGTTGCTGTCATAATCTTGGTTTGACATTTGTGTGAGCTGACTGCGCAGTAGTAGATTTCTGAATATAAAACAAATTTTGTGTACTACTCACTCATGTAATCATGAGTTCTGCTCTAGCTCTCAACGAGTAAAGACGTCTTTGCTGTCGCTCTGTTCGTAATACAATAATACAACGGTTACTTATTTACATGATATATATCATACGTTTCACAGTAATATTTATTCCGTGTAAAATCGCCAAATTTCATCGCAATAATGCCCACTTGTAGCGGCATAATTCGTTCTCCGCCTAGTTTACGTTCGCGCAAAACAACAAATCAACCACAAAACGATTCACAATCAAAGACGAGTGAAAAATCAGTAAAAAACTCAACACTGAATGATTCTCAAAAAGAAAAA
>NW_022199320.1:0-2583 GCF_009176525.2 Contarinia nasturtii | reverse complement strand
AGTGACGCAAAATATACATACATATTTCATATGTATGTGGGTATTGCGTCATATTGTTGAAATTAAAAATCGAAAATTCGTTTTAATTGCATTTTTAAAAACAAAATAATGAATGATCAATATCAAATCTATATATGATAATTCAAATATTCATCAAAAATCTATTATTGCCTTCAAAAATTAAACTATATCATTTTTAGACGAGCCGGTAAAATGCATTTTTTTATATGAAGAAATAAGTAATTTGGAAAAAAATATATGTCTGCGAATTGTTAATAGTTTAATTTAGTTATTGAACAGAAATATTGAAAATATAAAGAAAAACAATTATATTTATTTTTCATTTTTCACTGTAATAATATTCCGGAATAAATCGTCCAATTGCCGACACATTAAGCACTGAAGTTTCAAGTGAAACTCTTTGCATTTGACAGATGTGACAGTTAAAGTCGTATTTGGATCATTGTGAAACTCAACCAAAAATATTATAGATCAGTGAAATAACGTAATATTTTTAAATATTTTTGCCATTTTATTGTGAAAAAATAAATAAAATTAAATATGCAGCAAAAATATATCAATCCAATAATTTCAACTTCGATATTTTGTATTGTTTTCCTCAATGATTAGCAACTATTCAAGGAAGACAAATAAATTATAATCCATCAATAATTTGAGCATTAGGATTTATTTTTTTATTTACATTAGGAGGAATTACTAAAGAATGCGTTCCTGAGCTGTCAAAACTTAAAGTTGTTCAAGTTTCGCAGTGAAAATTCATGAAATATGTCGAGATTTGGGAGCCGGGAATTGGACGACGAATATCCGACATTTGGAATTTTCGATGTTACGACGGAAAAATGGAAAATAATAATATATTTTTGGAAATTTCATCCTTTTGACAAGTGTGAAATGAAGCACAATTAAATTCTGCATAGAATTGTGTTTAGAATGATATTTTTAGATGAAATCAAAAGTGTTAAATATTTAATTGAAGTTGAAAATTCAAACAAATAGTCCGACATTTGGGCGAGTATCCATATAGGAAATGCGTATCTGTTTCGAAGTTGCTATTTTTGTGTCGCCATCTATTGATAAATAGTCAAATTACAAATATACTATTATCTAAGATCCCCTTTGACTTTCCCATTCGATTCTTTCCAACGGTGTATCAAACACCATAATTTGTTTTCATTTCATGGTAATTATTCTGGTCGTACTTTTAAAGACAAAATATCCAAGTAAAAATGTGAAAATTAAGGATTTTTTCTTCATGTGTACTATACATTTGAAAATTCAAAACGTTGCAGATATTCTTTTCTTCTTACTGTCAGTATGGACTGATGACGCAATGCAACGTTCCGAATATACAAATGTATATAAAGTTTTTATTCACAGTACACAGAAAAATTATCTATCATTTATTTTCGTCACAAAATTGATATCAGAAATTTTGTGTATCACATTTTGATTTCGTCACTTGCTCTTCACCTCGTCAGAAGTTTCTTATTTGATATCAGTAATTTTGTGAGAGTAATTTTCCAAATTAAAGATTCAAAACATCTCCACACATGAATTTTGAAATACAATTAAAATATGGACTTTTAGGTTATTTTTTGGCTCCAAATGTCATAAATTATGGTTCATAATGGGGACGGCCAATTTTCAGTGGTGTGTGGTACACACTTTTTTTATTTTTGATTCGGGGCATAAATAGATGAAATTCTCAAAAGGGAGAAAATATCCGTCTCTTTCGAGAAAATATCCGTTATGTGTCCGGCCAGATGGTCAAATTTTGATTTTCGGCCGATTTGGCCAATTGAACTTGAAATTTCTAAGTCGCAATTGGCACCATTCGATAGCTTACTTTAAGACCTTTCCAACGAATATGCATATGCTCTGGGTATGTCAAGTCTAGGTGCCACAGCTAGGGGCTTCACTCACTTTTCTGAAGATGAATAATATCAATTTTATTGAATAAGAGGAATTTCAAGCGATTTTTCTCAATAAAAGCAATTTTGAACAATATTGATAGATAATTTGTAGTTATCAAGATGGTTGTGGAGAATATTTCAATCTGTCTATTCAATATTGAAACTACATTATAGTGCCGTAAAAATACTACTAGCGTTCATAATATTAAAAAAATATTATTCTTTTGTATTTTTTTTTAAATAAATTTAAAAATAATATCAGCAACATAACCTCACTTTATTTTTGAGAATATTTAATTCTGTGAATTGACAAATTTATTAAACTAGATGGAAGTATTCTCCATAATGAAGTGAGGTCATGTTGCTCATATCATTTTTCAACTTATTTATTTTATTTTTATTCACCGTCTGATCACAGACTGATTTTATCACAATTATTTACAATATCATTTGCAATGAAACACTACCCGATCGAATACCAGCCGCCAGTCTTTTCGACTTCGGAGCAGCAGATATCGACTGTGTCCATTGTATATTACTATTCATAACACAATTTTTCTTAGTCTATTTTACCGAATATTAAATTACAAATTGTCCAATTCAACAATACTATTTCTAAAAATGTGTCTCGATGCCGATTCCAAAAATG
>NW_022199319.1:0-3954 GCF_009176525.2 Contarinia nasturtii | reverse complement strand
CATTCGCCTAAGGCGCCTTTTGCTGGACCGACGCATGCGGCTTGCAAGTTTTGGAACTTGACAATCGTTTTTACTTTATCATTGTCATGCATCGAAGCCACCCAACGGTCGTGAAATGACTTCCATTTTGCATAATCACCGTCAAACTTTCCCCAAACATTTGGAATATTTCCGCTTGGATCGGTTTGTTGGACTTCAATTCGAATCTTGTTTTTGTCCAATTGAATAGCGCTTTCTGATTCAATTGACGCATTGTCAATTCGAGCCATGCTTTGTTCATTGAGTGTATCAATTCGATCCGACAGCTTTGCTTTTGCCGAAATTATTGCATTGTCTAATGACTCATTTTCGTCTAAATCTTCTTGGCCTGGTGCGTCAAGATCGCACATGATATCGATGTGCACTTTTTCCAATCTTGCACTCCAATCACTTAATTGTTTTTGGCGCTCACTTATATCGCCTTTTGTCCAGGCCAGGAACATTTCGTCGTTGCCGACCTGATCCAGTAGACTTTTTATCTTTTTTTTATAGAAGCTAAGTTGCGTTTTCAACTGAGCTGCCATTGCATTTGAATTCGCTTCTGTTAATTGACTTTGTAACCTGGTGGTTCTTTTCTGTGCGTTCATATTCGGGTTTCCCGATTAATGTTTACACTGCGAGAAATCTAGTACTTCATTTGAACGCTCTAGAATAAAAACAACTTATTGTTTACTCGCATATCGAAACGGAACTCAAAACGGGTGCATATCAAAGCGAGACAATATTTAGTTATCATAGGAATAGGGAACATTGGCTTTTTATTATGCGAAATATGTAAGTTTCATTTTGTGCTGATAACTAGCTACTGTTCTGCCTTGTTTTAGTAACAGAATTTTGTTTCGCTTTGATATGCGACGCAATTTAACGGTATAAATATTTCACACTCTCGAAGGCTCGGTATAGAACACACAAAAAGTGAAAAAAAAAACTTCTTATTCTCAAATTTCATAAACAATCAAATGGATTGTATCAGCAATTTTTATTGCGCAGTTGTGTGTCAATAGAACGTTGTTTGTAAACACAATGCCATGCATTGAGAAATAATATGTAAGGGTGAGTTAGATAGTATTGAACAACGATTTGGGTGACAGAAATAGCAAATTTTTACAATCAGTCGCACCAGATGATATAGGCCATTTAGTTGTGCATAAAAATTGAGAAAAAAATCAGATTTTTTTTTCACTTTTCATGCTCTATACCGAGTCTCCGAGAGTTTCATATAAACTCGCCTTGCAATAGCCAAATGACGCCTATTGATTCAATCACGATTGGTATTCGCTTACTATTCAATAGGCATCACATAGTAAGTTTATATGAAACTCTCGGAGACTCGGTATAGAGCACTCAAACAGTGAAAAAAGTCCAGATCGTGATTTAGATGATATGGAATGCGATTTTTTTCATTCTGATTTCACCAGGTGATATAGAAAATGGAGTAGTATTTGAGAATTGAAGAAAAAAAATTTAATTATTTTTTGTCATTTTTCGCCAATTTTTACCATCTATATGGGAAGCTTGTATGAAAAACACGGAAGACCGCTGAAATGACAAATGCAAAATATGTGCGGACGTACGACAGTGCCATTTCAGCGGTCTTCCGTGTTTTTCATACAATCTTCCCATATAGATGGTATAAAAAATCGCGATCCGTCATTGGTAATGAAACTATTGACTCTTTCATTGTCAATTTAAATAAAATATTAAATAATTTTCATTTTAGATTCATTTCGATTTTTCACAACGTTTTCCAACAATCGATGTCAACGCATTTTTAATGGAATGGCCCAATTTACGTAAGAGATTGAACTCAATTTTGATTGATCAATACAAAACGAACATTCAAACATTGTGGCCGAAAGAAATTCAAGATCTTTTGATTCTGCTGAAATTGGTGCATGCCAAAGCCACAAAGAATTTGTTGTCAGTTCAGTCATTCAACAAAGCAATTGGCAAATTGATCGTTTTCCGCAAGGTAAGAACACAGAAATAATATGGAATGTGTTTGTATTTACGTATGAGTTTTTTAGAATGATCTACCACCGGAAAATTTAAGAGAAAAAGCAAACAAACATCCGTACATAATCGCTTGTGGTGAATCCATTGATGATATCAGCCATTTTTATATTGATCTCGAAACGCATCTTATGTCGGTAAGTCATAAAACAATTGCAAAAAATTCAGTAATTGTGTGTGTTTCCAATTATAAATGATTAAACTACTTTAAAATAGGTGCCGCAGGATTACAGCATCGCAGAAACATTCGATTTGTTCTTGAAAACTCACGAATCGATTGGCCTACACTTCGAGGGGAACATAAAGCCAATGGCACATTTTTGTTTGCATTTTTTCTACGGCATTAAGAAATTGCTCCGCCCGTCACCTCTTTTAACTAATCTCAGTGATAGCATGAAAATGATTCATGCATAAAGACCACACATTACAAAAGAATATTTTTCATCGTTCCAAACAATTCATTCTTATCATTTTATAATATTTTAAATATCATTTCGTGATTTCTTTTATTTAATTTTAAGTCAAAGTGTGATATGAAATAATTTCTGGTCACTTAAAGAAGAAAACACCCAAAAATAATCTTAATATTTTCTACAAATGAAATCAAACTCAAATAATTACGAAAATTATGTGCAAACATTTTATTTAAATTAGATCTTAATAAAAAGATATATCCAAATCCATATCAGGCATTGCTTTTATGTACATTATTGATTCCATGTATTGAATTTCATATGTTTTTGGAGATTTTAGAGCATCAAGTGTGACATAAATGTAATCATATGCTTCATTTTCCGTGACTTGAAAACTATTTAAAAAGTTGTCAAAAGAAATAACTTTAAACGGTTTACACATCAAATAGTATCGACTATTTCTTTCAAAAATGTTCTGAATTTGACAGAACTTCGATTCATTGATAATTAAAAGACTTTTACGATAATCATAATTATTAATTTTTAAAAACTTTAGCTCACGTATTTCACCACATTCTTTCGCAATCATATTCAAAAAAAATTCACATTCGTTGCCGTTTTCAACACATTTTGCAAATCCCTCTGTAATATCGTCCTTGAAACAAAATCCATTGATGGAAAGCAATTGCTGATGTTTTTCTGCGAGTGTCTTGTTGATATTTTTAAAATTTTTAGTTGAAAGTTTCTTGAGCTCATGATGCTTCCGTTCGTATCGCAACATATTCATATGGACAATAGGACCAACCATTCGAATGATTTGAGGGTAATGTTGCATAAAATGTACCTTGGGAGTTAGTTTGCGATCGCATTTAATGAGTTGTGACAAAAATATTTTGATTTGTTTTTTTTAACTCAATCAAATCGTCTTCCGACAATTCTCTTGAATACACAAAAACAATAATTCGTAATAGTGCTTCAATACACTTCCAAATGTCCTTTATCTTTGAATGTTCTCGATATCTGTTCAAAATAAACGGGGTATTTCGGAGTAAACATAGTGACTGCGCTGAATTTTGTCCAAGAGATCGTTTTTCTAAATCAATTGGGCTCGGAATATTTCGTTGTTCCAAAAATCCATAGTTGAATAATTGTACGCACCTACTCAAACTTTCTAGAGTCATAATTTTTGATGAAATTAGCGTGGAAAATAATAAGTTGAGTGTAAGGGGTACAGTGCCTTCGCTGGTGTCATAAGTTGGATTTAATATAATGTGAAAATACTTCAAATCTGACAGTAAACAATAGTACTTGACGCCTTTAGTCTCACTAAAGTCAACTTTGGTTGATTGTGAAACGATATTAATTTGTTGATTGTAAGTTTCTATTGTACGAATTTGGCTGGCATCTTCTTCTGTCATAAGTCGACATTCATCACATGAAGATTGTACGTGTTAATCTCTTTTTCGCAGTGAGATTATGTAACTGCTTC
>NW_022199318.1:0-6714 GCF_009176525.2 Contarinia nasturtii | reverse complement strand
CTTTTAGC
The DNA here is from genome assembly GCF_009176525.2 of Contarinia nasturtii. Lineage (NCBI taxonomy): Eukaryota > Metazoa > Arthropoda > Insecta > Diptera > Cecidomyiidae > Contarinia > Contarinia nasturtii. The sequence goes on along the minus strand of NW_022199318.1, from coordinate 6,706 downwards.
CCCCTCAATTCTGCTAAAGAATCTCTTTTCAGAGTTCTTTTTACAAGGGGGTAGACATGATTCAAATGATTCGTTATAATTCATTTGTGATTTGAATGATTTAAATCTATTTGACAAGTGACTTTACAATACTAAAACAAAGCATAGAATTCTATATCAATATTTGTATTTTTTTTTTAAGCAGGCAAAAACCTTTTTTCAATTAAAAAAATCAAGTATATTTCGTTTATAAAACACATTTCGAAAATATTAAATCTCTTTGTATTTTTATTCTTTAACTTGATTTTTTTTATATAACATGCATGCAAAGTGTCACACGAACTGTCAAGCGGTGATTTGAAATGATTCGAAAAAATTCAAAATGATTTGAAATATTTATAATTTACTCGCAATAATTTAAAGAGATTTATTTTTTTCGTATAGATTTGTTCTTTTGGATTGCGTGTCTACCCCCTAGTCTTTTTAGCAACAAGAATTTCACTGGTGTACTTGTTCCTACTCCTTCGCCATATTTCATGGCAGAGTGGGCCTTGAGGTGTATCCTTTCTTGCTAAATATATTCTAAGTAGTCTTCTGGATTCCTTTCTTAGCCTTTTTAGGTCCGTATTCCACCAATAATTGTTCTTTATCTTAATTTCACGCTCAGGGCATGAAATATGGTACGAAGTCTTCAAAAGATCTGTCAGACTTTCAGTTGCTTGGTCTAAACGATCCCTTGTAGAGATGTCCAGACACAGTCTTCTGAGTGCTGTAGACCTTTTTCTTACTTCGTTCCTAAGTAACTCCCAGTTTGTATTTCTAGGGTTTCTGAATTTATTCTGTGCTCGGCGAGCACATAATAGTTGGAAGCGAATCTCTCTGTGGTCAGAGAGTCTATCTTCCTTTGTAACATGCCAGTTCTTCACGAAATGCGAGAAATTAGCAGATATCAAAGTTATGTCTAAGACTTCCGACCTGTTTCTGGTAACAAACGTTGGTTGTACACCTCTGTTTAAGATGAGCAGGTCAGTCGTTGCAATATATTCGAGAAGTAACTCACCTCTACGGTTTGTGTCACTACTTCCCCAGACCGTGTGATGCGCATTTGCATCACCCCCCAATATTATTGGAAGTGATCGGTTAATAGAATAATCATATAATGCTCTAAGTCCCTCTCCTGGAATATCTTCATTCGAAGGGTTTGCCAAGTAGAAAGAGCTTAGTACCACATCTGAATCAAGAGTACTGCCCTTACCCAGTTTCACTGCTGTGGTGTCCCGTGAACTGAACTGTGGCAAAAGTGTCAAGCTCAGTTCCTTGGAAGCAACGATACATGATCTATTGGGCTCGTTCGACTGATTCAAATACAATAAATTCATCTTTTCGGTGTCAAAGCCACATATTTTGTTCTTGACAACCCAGGGCTCTTGAATCAAAAAGATGGAGTTTTGTTTTTTTGTTTGCATATCACATATTGACTTACACACAAGTGCAGTCGCTGCCTTGCTTTTATGCAAATTTATTTGATGTATGCTAATCCATGCCAGCGCGTTCAATTGATTTGAGTTGCTGGCTGTAGATACAGCGTGTGTGGATGAACTGTTATTTGTATTAGCCATGGCTATATCAAATTACAGTTCAGAGAGTGAGAGAAGCAGAGAGCTTCGGGTACCAGATGCATCAGTCGATGCCTCTGGATTCCCGTTGCTCGTCCGCAACTCCCCCAGTATCCATGGCTTCTGGGCCATGTGAAGTGTTGGATGCGGTGTCCGATAGGGCAGCAGTCTCTGTAGATATCTCTACTTGTTCCTGTCCGCCCTCTTCAGATAACTCATCCATATAAGTGTCAGAATATTGTCGTTCAACCACAGTCACATCAACGTTCCGATATGAGTCGTCACATTTTGCTTCCAGGTCATCCGTCGCTTCTGTATTGATTTCAGAACCAGATTCAGAATCAGATTCCGATGAAATAACTACCTCGTCCATGTGGTCAGTCCCTTTCTTTTCAGCAGGGTCTGATTTTTTGGAACGAGTGATTTCATATAGGCGAGTTTTACCCATTCCCACCTTGAACTCTGGGCCTTTCTCGAGGAGAATGGCCCGGTCCCGAGGCCTGACACTAACAGTGAACTGAGTGCCATTTGCCTCCTTTTTCGAATTCAATAGTTTGAATGAGATTGGTGCGAGTAGGGGATTTGCTGATTTCAGCAAGATCTCCGCATCTTCCCAATGCTCAAGCTGCTTAAAGAAACCAGTGAACAGCGGAGGGCGTGGTATCTTACTGAATTCACAGACAATAAGAGGAAGTTCCAGCTTGGTAGCCAGTCTTCCAGCAACGCCCATTAACCATTCACTGGAGCGCTTGTCATCACACACAATCTTGACAACTCCACGAGTGCGGGTGGTACTCTCAAACGTTGGTGCCTGGGAGCCGGCTCGTACATCCTCGACCATGATGACGTTTAATGTCTTCAATATCTGCGTGAACAAGTCATGCGATATTTCGGACAAACTGTCCTGGCCGACGGAATGTACAACCGCCATCTCCAGAGAAGATCCTACCAGGGCCTGGGCATAGGTGGGTTTCCCCGATGCCACATTTTCTGGGGTCTCCTTTACGTCCAACCGTTTGTGAGCGTTCAGCTCTGGTGGAGTTCCTTCCTGTGGGCGAGGACGCTTTTTCGTTGCCGACGATGGGTCTGGCAGGGACTGTTGTTGCACCCTACCCAGAGCCCGTGAGGTACCAACAGATGGTCCAGCTCTGTTAGGAGTGGACGACGATTGTGGAGTCCCACTTAGCTCTGGCATCGAATTCGAACAAAGCCCGGTAGTCACAGTGGATTTCTCCATGTTTTCTCGGGCTTTATTACGTACACGACGTTCTCGTCGTATTATTGTTGCTGAATGGCTTTCAGCGGGTGTTTTGACACCCTTCTTCTTCTTCTTCTTCTTCTTTTTACCACCATCTCCAAGGGTTTTACCCAAGCTACCAGGAAGGTTCTGACCGCTGGTTGCCGATGAAGATGCTGGTGGCTGGTTTATGAGAATTTCTCCCATCACCTCAGACCCAGTGGCCTCCGAGGAAGTCATTAAAACCTGTGCCTGGGAAGCACTGGCTCCAGACTTAGACAGGGCAGACCCTAATGGACGTTCTTTCGAACCTTCCCCGTGTCCGCCCTTTTTCTTGGTCATATTTGGTTCCATTGCTTTAAATTTGAATCAAATTGAAACAAAATCCCAGGTAGAAGAATGAAAATTAAATTGAAAATGTAAATTATTAAGAAAAATAACTAAAATTCAAAGAAAATTTCGAAAATCTATTTTCAATACCGAATTATCAATTAATTCTGGTCCAAATATTCGGAGAAATGCAAAAAATACTTCGGTCTCAAATAAAACCAAAAATATTCTAAAATCCCGAAAATAGAAATCAAGATTTGAAGGAATTCAGAAAAATATATTAAATCTATTTTCAAACCCGATGTTATGGTGGGAATATTTAAAATTCCGAAAAACGAAAATAAATAAATAAAATTCTTCCAGGTGAAATTTAGGTTTAATTGATTCCAAAATATTTAAATATTAAGAAAATCAATCAAAATTCCCCAAGAAAATTCCAAATTAAATCTCGATACTTAATGGGTTAACTATCTGATTAAAACAGACCATAAAAGGTTAACACCAATTCGTGTTTTGAAAGCGATCGCTATTTACCAACAGATGGCGCCTAACGTCAAATGGTTGAAAAGTGAATCACTTACAGAGAGTAACCACAAAATGAGGTTAGATCGACACGAAAACCAAAACGTGATTTTTCAACGAATTTCCACAATTTTCTCACAAAAGCCACTGAAAATGCGTTTGACTGACGATGAAAATCACGTATGAATTTGTATTTGGCGGCCAATTAGAACAAATTTTCACAAAAATCGGCAATGAAAAATGTGCACCTGTCACAACGGTACCGCACAAAAATGAATGATTTTTAACACAAATCACAATAAAACACTCAAAACAATTAAATTTCAATTTATTTTGGTGAGTCGTCGTTGCTTTTATTTAATGAAAGCAAAATTTTCAAATAATTATCAAGATTTTAATTAATTGAACAAATTTTATTTAGATTGTTGCTAAGCGAACACGAAAACGATGTGCACTTGTCAAACGTCAAAGACTATCACCATATAGTTTTGCCGCCCTGAATGACCCAATTCTGAGGGCAAGGGTTCATTTTTACTATATGCCAATGGAAACTACATTGATATGCGTAACTTTCATTAGAAGAAACCCAAATGCCCAGTTGAGTCATAAGGGGTGAATATCCCATTGTGAAGTCACAATGAAATGGGGTATTTTTACTGTTCGACCCGAATTAAAGGTTCAAGTTATAAGGAGTAAATTGTACGTAAAGAGAGATTGACAATGTATGGAGCCTATAGGTAATTTTTTACGAGGAATCCGAATATGTCATTAGTTTTGGGGTTAGATGGGGTATGGACCCAATTTCGGGGTATTTTTCGAAATTTTCGTTAATTTTGTAGGGGGACCCCTCTTGGGAGTGATGGGAGGGGATGGACAATGGCCTAAATGAAATGTGCGGATAAAATTAGCTATAGTTGGCCATACATTTGATTGCAAAATTCCGCAACCAAAAAGTGAAAAATCGACTTTGTATCATTTTACCCTAATGGGGGGGCTCTGAATTGTTGGGAGACTTGGGGTGAATGGGCTTGAGACAAATATCATTTCTAGGATAATTTGGGATGCTGATTCCGACTTTCGAGGTTTCGACTGAAAAAAGTCATGGGTGAAGGAGTTATGACCCCCGACCCCCCTGGGGGGCGTGGGGACTTGGAGGGCAGGGGTAACCGAGTAATGCGCTATATGTTTTATATGAAAACGTCACACGAATCTCCCCCGAAAACGACATCTTTGGTCTTGCAGCAGAAGCTGTTTCTATGCTGAAAATTTCCTTTCAGTTTAAAAAATTTAAAATATTATTTATGTAGAATTGTACAAATATTTTAAAACTTTGAAATGAGATTTACAGAAATATGCATTTGAAAATTGTTTTAAAAAATAAACACGGTACAGTCAATTTCAAAAATTTCAATGAATAATATTGTTGAAATATTTTCACGATGACAGCTATTTTTGCGGTACAAAATTGACCCGTTTGAATGATTTGTCAATATTGAACAATTGAACATACTCTACACACATGGGGAAACAGAGATGGCGTTGTCGTAGCATGTAGAAAAATATATGTTTAACGCAATATTCGGCTTGGCAGGGGTCATAAAAAATTTCTCTCGTCATTCTGAACAACTTTGTAGTACATTATTTTTTGATCCGACCAAATTTTGACATGGTGGGGTACTCCCCTGCCCCCCTAATTCGATTGGGCCTCCCTTATTTTCACAAATTTATTTTTTCGGCACATTATATCGATCCATATAGGTGAAATTGAAAACTTTTATTAACACTTCGATACCTTTACTGGTCAGATAGAAATTTTCTATTTTTTACCCCCAACCAGAGCTGGGCACGAACATCAATGTCCGACTGTGATCGCTCGTTCGTGTGCGTTTTTTTCCTTTTTTGTGATCGGTCGTTCGTTCGTTGAAGTTATTAATGGTCGTTCGGTCGTTCGTAAAAATTGAAATGTTCGTTGTGTTCGTTCGTATGTGCGATCGAACACCGAACACGTGCGGACGTCCGGATGTTCGAAGCAAAATTGTAAAATCAGGTTTGTTAAATAATTTATAATTGGACAAATTTAAAGAAAAAAATATTTAAATAAATAAATTTGTAAATATTTTCTAATTCATTTAAATTTTCTTTCTCAAGTGTTCAAAATATTAATTTTTTTTTATTACGAAATGTTATGAAATTCATCTATTATTTCATCATTGAAAATATGAGGTTATTTCAGGTATAGACTATACCAAATATACGGAATTTCCTAAAATTCGTAATAAGAAAATTTAATATTTTCTTAGTGTTCAAATTAAGAACATAAATGAATATCAATTAGAAAATATTTGACATTTATTTAATTATTATTATTATTTGTACAATTTCAAAATATTTAACAGAGAATTGCAAACTCGACTTGACAATTTTTGCGCCAAACATCCGGACGTCCGGGCGTGTTCGGTGTTCGATCGCACATACGAACGAACACAACGAACATTTCAATTTTTACGAACGCCCGACCGATCATTAATGATTTCAACGAACGAACGACCGACCACAAAAACATATTTTTTCAATGTACGAACGAACGACCGACTGTTCGTGCCCAGCTCTGCCCCCAACATACCCCCAAAGGTTTTTCGAAATTCTCACCCCCCTGGAAAACCCGATTATATGCGCCACCCTGTATATCCAAAATGTGTGATGCATACACAGAGAGAAAGATTTGAGTACGGCCCTATCCGCACACGTAACGATTTTTTTAGTAATTTTAACTGAAAAAATGTAACGCTTTTTTCATTTAAATTTACCGTAAACTTTTCATTTTATTTTCTAAAAAATTTCCCATAAAATCTCCAATTTAACTTGAGTAATTATTTCTGAAAAAAATCGGTTTATTTTATGGATTTTTTTTTTCGGTAATATGAAGGGAAATTCTTTTGACATATTTGCCGAACATTTATAGTCAATTTTATGGAATTTTTTTTTCGGTAATATGAAGGGAAATTTTTTAGTTATATTTATA
>NW_022199317.1:0-4816 GCF_009176525.2 Contarinia nasturtii | reverse complement strand
GAATTTTGAGAAAATTTTTCCGAACGCTGGGGATGTTTACTGGTTAGCAATCTCATTTTTTGTGAATAATTGCTCATCATGGGCATCAACAAAATGTGCATCTTAACATTGGTGTTTTACCGTTGAAAATTGCATTAAATTCATCAATTTTGAAATCATCATTCGAATATACAAGATTTTTGCTGTCAACAATCATTTCTCGCCTCAACCATCTCATTTCCACGAGTAACTTCTCCATATGTTTATTTCTCTCGATCATGCATTCAATGTATATTTTGTTTATGCACAAAATACATGTCAAATGCAAACCATTGTATTTTTAGCCAGTGCATTTTTGCTAAACGCAACAATTTTTACGACACTTGTTGTTGTTGTTCCATTTTGCGCTTTGTTTATTTTTCTTATTTCTTTTAAAATGGATTTCCACCAAAGTAAACTTTAATTATCTACGATAGCCAATTATTTTTTATTAATTATTGCACTGATTTTTATTTTTTAATCACAGCGGACGGCAGTTTGCGCGAGTGACGAAACCACATTAGTGTGTTGAAAAGTCGACTTGCTATATATACACGTAATGTCCAAATAATTTCCAAATTCTAACCTGGAAATCCCTTAGCCGCGATTGGTATATGGTTGGAAAGCCCTTGGGCCATAGATCAAGAAAAAATATCAAAGTTTGAAAATCAGTCCTTCTGTCTTCAAAATATGGTCCATTCGTGAAAAGGGTCAAAATCCAGAACAACCTATTCGAAAAAATCAGCATTTTAAAAATGTCATATATGAATCTCTATGAAAAATCAAAATGTCTGTCTGTGGCCAATTTGAGCAAAGTGAGCTATCGAATGAAGCCATTTGCGGTCCAAAAATTTCAATTTGGGGTGGCCAAATTGGCCAAAAACCAAAAAGTTACCGTTTGACCGGACACATAATGGTCTTAGCTCGAAAACTAGCCTTTCTTGGTCACTTGAAAATTTCACTGATTTTTAGGCCCAAGTCTAAGCTATAAAATGCCGCATAGCTCATATCTCAGAAAATTCTTGTTTTCGAGATATTTATTCTCTAGAATAAATACAGCGTATGATACGGTCGCACACCAAAGGTTATTTTTACATACATTTTTTGCTGTATTTTGTATGACGGTGTTTCGCTTTAAAATGCAACCTTTTCATACGCTGTTTTTATTCTATAACAATCATATGGCCTTTGATATTGCGAATATGACCAAGAATGGCCAAAAAGGACAAAAAATGTTACTTTTAACATTTGAAGTATTTTATGGGCCAAAATGTACTCCAATGACTATGTAGATATGCTCTGTGACTAGCCAAACAAAATTGAATAAAATATCGACCGTTTTGGATGGCTATACCAAAAATCTGCATATGTTAGAAAAAGTCGGCATATGTTCTCTTGAAAATTTCATCAATTTAGGCCCCGAGTCGAAGATAAAAAAAATATGCATATCACACACCACAGAAAAAACCACTTTTCTCCATTATGAACCACAATTTATAAGATTTTGATCCAAAAATAACAATAAGTTTATATTCACAGTACACAGAAAATATATCTACCAACTATTTTCGTCACAAAATTGATATCACAAATTTTTTGTTTCAAATTTTGGTTTCGTCACTCGTTCTTCACCTCGATAGAGGTTTTTTATTTGATATGGCTTATTTCCATTTTAATTTACGAAAATATTCAAAATAATTCACAAGCAATGAAAAAAACAATGTGTCAAAGTCAGCCAAAATACAAACACCAAATAGTTTGGCAAGAAAAAGAGTTTTACAAGTTTTCACTGTGATTAAATTACTGTAACTACACATTTCGGGAAGAAATAAATGTTGGAATAATTTAATCATCATAAAAACTTGTTAATCTTATAATCTTGCTAAAATACATAATCTCAGCAAATTTGAAGAAATTTTAATACAATTTAGAGGTACTTTCAGAATGTTGACCTTTTTGAAAAAATACCCTGTGCATATTTTCACATGATTACGAAATCATACAGGCATTGATTCCATACAAAAGTTCACATTTTTAGTAATTTTTGTACTTAAAAGTTTTATTAACACTTTGGGTACTCTACCGTTTTTTTTTTATTTGGGGAGCTAGGAGGTGTCGCTCATGCTTAAGCTATTCAGTTTTTTGCACAGACCCAAAGGCGTAATTATTACCCAAGATTATTTTTTCTCGCTGATTTTGTGACGCTATCAAGCTGATGCGCTATCAGCTGCTATCAAGCTGGTGCGCTATTCAGCTGCTATCAAGTCGGTATGATTTGGCTCAAAACCCCGTTAGTAACGTTAGTAACTTACATACGATGTTGTATCGGTCACCCATTCAATCACTGACCAAAGCATATGCAGCTTAACCTCAGTGAGCGAATGGTGCCGTAGTAGTCGCAGCAGCCACTGTACCCCCTGGTACTCTACTGGTTAGTAATTCAGTGCAATATACTAGGATTTTATTTTGTTGGTTCAAGTTATCAACTTATTTTACATAATTCGGACCAGAGAATTTCATTTTGAGAAATTGGTTCGATTTTTTGAAAAAAAATTGCTTGGAACCCATCTTTTGAAATGATATTTTGGGGTAAATTCATTTTTTTTCGATTGCTAGGAAAATTGGTACTGGGTTTTCAAATTTGTGGGATGACAATTCTTAACTGCAGTGCAGTTACTGCACACAGTGAGTGTAGCTCACTTCTATTTACAGTTGAGACTAATAAAATCAGACTAGTAAGATAGTTATTACTTATTACTAATAACTTCTAATAACTGGTAATAATATATCATCTTATTAGTGTAATAAAAGTAGTAATAAGTATAGTTATTAGAATATTACTAGTCAGAAGACTAATAAGATGCATGTATCTTATTAGTATAGTTTCTCATCAGTATATTTCGATTGGTGTTACTAGAATCAAATTTTTGCTGAAAAAGAAACTCTCGGAGACTCGGTATATACAATGCACAAAAAAAGTGAAACATATTTTTTTTTGTGTTTTCGGCTGTATTTCTGCTGCTACATGGCAGGCATATATGAAACTCCCGGAGACTCGGTATATACAATGCACAAAAAAAGTGAAAAATATTTTTTTTGTGTTTTCGACTGTTTTTCTGCTGCTACATGGCAGGCATATATGAAACTCTCGGAGACTCGGTATAATGCACAAAAAAAGTGAAAAATATTTTTTTTTTGTGTTTTCGACCGTCTTTATATCGCTACATGGCAAGTTTATATGAAACTCTCGGAGACTGGGTATAACGCTCAAAAATATTCAAAAAAAAATTTTTTCTCATGTTTCAGTAGTATATGATTCTAGTAAGACCAATCGAAATATACTGATGAGAAACTATAATAATAACTATACTAATAAGATTCATGTATCTTATTAGTCTTCTGACTAGTAACATTCTAATAACTATAGTTATTACTATACTTATTAGTTCAAAAAAATAATAAGTAATAATATAGTTTGATCTTATTAGAGTGATAAGATAATAAGATGAATAATAAGATACCGAAAATGCCCAACTGTAACACTGGGTGTGCGGAAGTAAAAATTATAAGAGATATAAGAGACTTGAAAGTTAGAAAAACTATAAAGAATATTTTGACAATGATTGTACTCTCATTTATTAAAAGAGCCGCCATTGCTAGGTTCAGGGACGGCTTCATTCGCTTCTTATGGCCAATCGGATTATCATCAAAGCACAAATGATATTGGTGTAACTACAAATGTATCATCAGGTACGTTAGAATATTCAGTGATTAACATTTCTATTTTCTTTATATAATAAAGAATATCTTTCTCATTGAATAGCAGCTAATTGGAAAGCACCATCAATCCTTTCAACAGGTCTCATGAAGGAGCCACCAATCTCACAAGTGGGTCGAAATGGGCCATCAAATTTTGTTTCTCAAGGGCAGCAGGGAGCGGTAATGATGGTTTATGGTTTGGACAATGAAACATCAAATACAGATAAACTCTTCAATTTGGTTTGCTTATATGGAAATGTTGCAAGGGTAAAGTAAAAATAATTTTTTTGTTGGAAAATGGTTAGTTACAATTAATAATACAAAGTAAATATTAGAGCTATTCAAAGTAAATATGAAACGCATAGTTGTTTAACACATCAACTTACGTCAAATGAACGTATTTAACTAATTCAGCAATATGTTGTGGAAAAAACTTCACATGAAAAGGTGACAAAAATCTCAATATTAATAATAATAATTACAGCGTTCATCGTTTCTTCGCCTGGTTGTTTATTTAAAAAAAATAAATATCATACAAAAATAGTTTTAGATTTTTTAAACGTACACTCGATATGCACTCCGATACTAAGCCGAATAATGCAAAGCTATTGCAATAGAAAAAAGGAAAGCTTACATAACAGAAAACGTTACAAAATATTATTTTTAAAATCTTTATTCTATTCCATCAAACTCCATCTCATCGTCTAAAAGTTGGGAAAATATGAAAAAAACACCCCAATATTGCTATTACCCAAGGAGGTATAAAAAGAGAGAAAAAAAAGTTATTGATTTAGATTATAAATCAATCTGTTACGATTGTTTCGCCAACATGAAATTCAGCTAGCCTGTCCAAATTGTCAAAAATTAAGCCCTCATCGGATTTATGCATTAGATGCGCGCTGTTATAGTATTTTTGTTCTCTAAATTCGTGAAAATTTTCGAGCGATTATTTTTTTCCACTTTCGATTGGGTGTATCACAACAACAGTGTTTTGATCAACTTCATTTGGCCTTTGGCGATGAAGTACCAAGTCTTCGGA
>NW_022199316.1:0-4939 GCF_009176525.2 Contarinia nasturtii | reverse complement strand
AATTTTTTGTTCATAATATGTCCACCAGATGTCGTATCGAAAATCTAAAGTCATATTTGTGAGTCACAAATTAATCACTAAAATTCTGCATCATTATATTTTTATTTTTTGCTTTTATTCGAAATTTCACTAAGAGACTTTTTGGCCAATAGGCCTAATTAGAAAAATGGCCAAAATTGGCCGAAGGTCTATTCCATGGGCCGAAATATTGGTGTCACAAATTATCACAAATTAGTCACTAAATCCCTAAAAAGGTTTCAAGGCAATCGCAAAAATTTGCCAGGCTGGATAGGGGGAGCCGATTTTTTTATATGAAAATTTGAGCTCACTTTTATCCTAACCCATTCATCTGTTATTCCAATGTAATAAAAGTCTGTAAGTTGTTGCTAATTTGAGTGGGACACGTGTAAGATCAGTTTTTGTCCCATACATTGTTTTCAAAAAACGATTCTCTTTTGAAAAAAAAATGTATCATGTTAATTATTTATCATTGAAAATGTGTAGCGGGTTTTTTTTTTTTGGCACGGTGAATCCAAATCTGGCGTTAATTTTGCGATTTGAAGTCGTTTGATGCGTCAAAATTGATATTTTTGGTCAAAATTGGATTGTTCGTACAAAATTAAGCGGAAAAGTATTGGTTTCGGTCGAAAAATTAACACCCTCAAAAATCATGTTTTCTGGGTGTTTCAGGAGCCAGGGAACACGAATCTAGCATTTTTTCGAAAAATTCAATTTTTCTTTCAAAAGTGATATTTAATGTATTCTTGAACACTCAAAAATATGTATTAGAGGGTTTTTGGGTACGAAAAAACAGAATATGACGTTAGTTTTGCGATACAAATAATTTTCGACACACTTTTCACACAATGTATGTAATGAACTGAAACTTTGAAATTTTGTATTGAAATTTCTTCAAACTTTCAGAATGTTAGCTTTTCGTGAAAAAAATAACATCTGCAAATTTTACATGATTATGACATCATAAGGCATTGAAAAGTCTATCAAAAATTATTTGTATCACAAAACTTATATCAGATTCAGTTTTCTCATGAATTCATATTTACGGTAAATGATCACTGATGGTTTTTTGCTGTCTGCGCTAGATATTCACAGTGTCTGTACAGTACAGCATTGCATACCTAATGTGGAACACATTTTTTTATACCACACACAGCGGCGAGCGGTTATCGCACCGAATCAGCATCCTTGCAGCAATGCAGTACAGACGCTGCGAATATCTAGCGCTATTAAGACAGCAAAAAATCTTTACTGTAAAAGATACGTAATAAATGCATGTTGTGGATCACAGTGCGGAAAAGTTCATCTTACGGCTATAAGACATTTAATTTTTACTTACGAAGTTTCCCAGTCGGCATCAGTGGCAATTACGTCCCAATTTTGGTCTGATAATAGCCTCTCAACTATTAGGTATGACTTCTCATGTTGAAGATTATTTCGTGGGTTGCCAGAAATGAATTGAACGTGTACTTGGTCACCAACTTTATATTCAATCCTTGGCTGAGTGACGACATCACCGAAATGAGTTCCAATAGGAGAACTGTCAAAAAATACTGGTGGGGTCAATGAAATTACTTTGTTATCCATTATAGGGGGCAATGGCCCTGGATCTAGTGAAGAATTTGTAGTCATAGCTTGCATAAGTTTGTCGAACTGCGTTAAATATATTGTCAGTGTATGTGGGCCATAAATGGTAGAAGCAGCTTCATACCGCTGCATTTCATATTCCTCTGGTGTTGTAATGTAGCTGGTATAAATATTTGACAATCCTGCCAAAATTACTTTTATTTTTGAATTTTGACTAGCTTTGTTTGAAGCATTTTTTATTGTATTTCTTACTCTTCGTCCTGACATTGTAGTAAACTCTCCTGGTAACGCAGAAACTACAACATCACCAATTTGAAATAATTGAGTTGGTACAATTTTTGGTTGCCAGGAATACGGAAATTTTACCTGAATAGAAATTATAAATCCTTTATTTTTATTATAAAAAAGTTTTTTATTTTATATTCAAAAGGTCGTGCGTGTGGCGAGACCGTTTCAGTGTGGTGAAAAGTCGATCATCTACATATTTATAGTATATATTATATACACGTAATCCAAACCGAATTGGCCTTAAGCTTTTTTTTTTCTTTCAGAGTGGCATTCTGTACCACGTTTAGTTTGGTTAGAACAACAGCGAAAAAACACGAAAGATGCAGATTTTCGTAAAAACCCTAACCGGTAAGACCATCACACTTGAGGTCGAGCCCTCAGACACAATCGAAAATGTAAAGGCCAAGATTCAAGACAAAGAAGGAATCATACCAGATCAACAACGATTGATCTTCGCTTGCAAACAATTGGAAGATGGTCGCACATTGTCTGACTACAATATCCAAAAAAAATCAACATTGCATTTGGTGTTGCGTCTTCGTGGTGGTATCATTGAGCCATCTCTTCGTATTTTGGTCCAAAAATACAATTGCGTCAAGATGATTTGCCGTAAATGCTACGCTCGTTTGCATCCAAAAGCTACAAATTGCCGTAAGAAGAAGTGCGGACACACCAACAACTTGCGCCCAAAGAAGAAGTTGAAGTAGATCTTTCAATCAATCGTATTTTTTCATTTTCGTTTTCAATGTTTTGCGTGTGCAAGTTTTATATCAACGTGTATACTAACCAATAATCAAATTTGTGAAATTTAACAACCATTTCCATTGTATTCGAAAACCAACAAAAATTACAGTTTCAATGAAAAACCAACAACAAAATACCATGTTATAACTAAATTGAAATCGATGTATGGTTGGAAAGTTTGTAGCCGTAGGTTAAGAAAAAATTAAGAAAATCTTAAACCTCAATATTATGATTCAAGAGATCAATAACTTTTCAACAATATATCAAACTTTGAAAGCTATTTGTTAGAAAAATTTAGAAATTCATGGAGGATGGTAGTACTATAAGTGGCGCAATACCAACACATATTTATATGAATTTTTTAATAGCAAGTATCAGACACCATTTGGACATCGCAAAGGCTTTTGATTCTGTGAATATAAAATTACTAATTCAAAAGCTAAACATCATGGGATTGAATAGACAGCAGTTGAAATGGATCGAATCGTATTTGTCTGGACGCAGACAAATAGTCAAGATATCTGATACCAAATCACACCCAATCAAAGTAACTTCTGGTACTGGTCAAGGTTATCCCATTGGCGCAACTTTGTTCATCATGTTTGTGATTGATCTACCATTCGTCGTGACCAATTCTTGCATCCTTTCATTCGCTGATGATACCAAAATTTCAAAATGTATAACATCAGAAGATGACTGCATTCATCTTCAAAGGAATTTGGATCGACTGAATCATCGTGGATTACTGAAATATGAATATAATTACAACGTGGATGGCGTGCAGAGTTGAAGTAATGAAGGACTTGGGAGTATTGCTTGATGTGAAGATGAATTTTAAATCACACATCGAGCATGTTGTTGCAAAGGCAAAATCAAGATTTGCTTGGTTAAAAATAAACAGCAGGGATTTTGTCGACCCATGGATGTTAAAACACCTTTACTTTACATTTATATTACCGATTATTGAGTATGGATCTAAATGAAATGTGCTTATAAAATTAGTTATAGTTGGCCATACATTTGAGTGCGATATTCCGCACCCAAAAAGTAGAAAATGGAGACGAATATCATTTCTAGGGTATTTTGGCATGCTGATTCCGAATTTTGAGGTTTCGAGTGAAAAAATCATATTTTGGGGGTTTTTTGACCCCCGACCCCCCTGGGGGGTTGAATTTACTTCAAAAACTATTATTAACATGGGGAGAGGATATCAAACAGACGCCATCTATTTGGACACAGCCAAGGCTTTTGACTCGGTTAACAAAAAATTACTCATTCAAAAACTAGACATAATGGGATTGAATACGCAGCTGTTAAAATGGATCGATCGTACTTGTCTGGTCGCATAGATACAAATTGTAAAGATAGCAGATACCAAATCTGACTTCTGGGACGGGTCAAGGATATCTCATTGGCACTACTTTGTTCATCATGTTTGTTATTGATCTACCTTTCGTCGTTACCAATTCTTGTATACTTTCATTCGCTGATGATACAAAACTTTCGAAATATATCTCCTCAACAGATGATTGCATTAATCTACAGAATGACTTTGATCGTGTAGCAGATTATTATGGACGCAATTTATTGAAATTAAATGTAAACAAAACAAAGATCATATCATATCATCGGGGATCACTGCAATATGAATACAAATACAACATAGACGTCGTTCAAATAGAAAGAGTCTTTATAATAAGGGACTTGGGGGTGTTGCTTGATGTGCAAATGAATTTCAAATTACACATTGAGCATGTCACGGCTAAAGCAAAATCAAGATTGGCTATACTAAAATTCTACGGCAAGGACTTCGTCGATCCATGGACAATTAAACTCCTTTATTATACATTTGTATTAACAATTATAGAATATGGATCAGAAATATGGAATCCACACTACGACAATATGTGCAAAAGAATAGAGTCAATACAAAAACAATTTTTACTCTTTGCACTAAGGAGAATGAACTAGGACAGCTATAGACTTCCAAAATTACGCTGGAGGAAAGACGCAAGATGGCGCAAGTGTCTTGCATCTTCAAAATTATTAATGGAGATATTTTTTAAATTATTATGATTCAGCTCATAATACCCGTACAACGCTGCTTTTTGAAATACCAATTAAAAGAAGCGATTACACGAAATATGAACCAATTAATTATATGCCAAACAGTGATACAAATTTAATTGATTAAGAAGTAAATTACAGTCAAACTGAGAATTGAAAAATATTCAAAACAAAATAGGTAGAATTGAATCAAATTAAAAACCTCTATCGAGGTGAAGAACGAGTGACGATACCA
>NW_022199315.1:0-4131 GCF_009176525.2 Contarinia nasturtii | reverse complement strand
ATGTTGTGTTGGATCGATTGGTGTTTCGCAAACATTATGGTTTGGCCTTATCTCTCGAAAATCATAACAAGCAAAGTTGAAATTTTGGTCTGTCATGTCATAAAAAATAAAAAAAAATTGATTTCGAGTTTCAATATATTTTGTCAATAGAAAATAATTGAAGTGAAGCGTGCGTGCTCAATACAATCGCCCCGTCGTTTTTTTCATACGTTCATTCAATGAACGAAGTCAAATTTTGAGTAAATATTGAATTTACTGGAGCTGAACATAATCCGAAATTTTTTATCCAATTAAAATTTTGATTAATTGTGGAAATTACTATATTCAACAGTAGCAGTTCATTCATCAAAACAAATTATAATTAAATGACAATGATTATCGCGGCTTTTAATTATCTTGGCAATTAATTCGAAGTAGTCATGAAACAATTTCCCTTATTCAATTAAAACGTATATATCGCAAAACTAACGTCATATTCGGTTTTCTCGTACCCAATTATTAGTGCTGTGTACCGTGTACAACGTAAAATCAATAAATTTAAATCGAAAGAAAAATAGATTTCATATATTCAATGCATTGTTGATGGGACTTTAAACACGATCCGTCGAACTACATTTCGTACAAAGATTCTTTGAAAACATAGAGAAAAAGAATGATCATGCAAACACTTGAACAAAGAACTCAATTCATCAATTTTCAAATATCGGAATGCAATTTGTTTTTCTGTTTCGTCATAATTTTTCAAATCTTTATGGTTCTAAATACGGTTAGGAATATTTTATGAAATCACGACAAAACATGAATTTACCCGATATATATTATGCATGGCGGAAATCACTATTACATCGTAATTCATATACTATTGTGATCAAAAAGAACACATAATTGATTAAAAAAATTAAAAATCTTTATTTATTCTTCTAAATTCATTTCGTCGCCTTCGAAGTAATCCCCCTCGGCCGCAATGCACATACGCCAACGTTTTTTCCAGTCTTCGAAACAGTGTGAAAACCTACTTTTAGGTATGGCCTTCAATTCACGTAGCGATTCACGTTCAATCTCTTCAATCGACTCGAAACGATGTCCACGGTGTCTTATTTTTGAGTGTAGAGAAGAGCCAGAAGTCACACGGTGCCAAATCAGGCGAATATGGAGGTTGCGGAACGATATGACTTGAATTTTTGGCGAAATGATCACGAATAATTAATGCAGTGTGAGCGGGTCCATTATCGTGATGCAAAAACCAAGAATTATCTTGCCATAATTCTGGTCGCTTTTTGCGAATTGCTTCACGCAAACGACGCATAAGACTCAGATAATATTCTTTGTTGACAGTTTGGCCCCTTGGAAGAAATTCGGAATGCACCACGCCACGATAATCGAAAAATACTGTCAAAATAACCTTGATTTTTGACCGACTTTGACGAGATTTTTTTGGTTTGGCTTCACCTTTCAAACGATATTCGGCGGACTGATCGGCTGTTTCTGGGCCGTATGCATAAATCCAAGTCTCATCTCCCGTAATGATCCGTTTTATGCACGATTGATAGTCAGAAAGCATTTCTTGACACACATTAACACGACGCTCTTTTTCGATGAAATTCAATGTTTTTGGCACTAATCGAGATGCACAACGTCTGAGACCCAAATGATCTTTTAAAATGGTTTGGATCGACCCAAATGAAATGCCAGCAATATCAACAAGGTCTCTAATTGCCAATCGACGGTTTTTTTAGCACTAGATCTTTTATTTCCTTGACGTTTTGTTGGTCGTCCGGATCGCATTTCATCTTCTACACGTTCTCTGCCCTCTTTGAACTTCTTATGCCACTCATAAATAGTTGGTCTAGCCATGGATTGATCACTGAAGGCCTTTTCTAACATTTCACACGTTTTTATGGCCGAAATTTCGTTCCGCACACAAAATTTAATGCAAATTCTTTGCTTAACAAAATCTGTCATTATGAAAACCGCAATGTGATCCACAACATACATTTATTACGTATCTTTTACCGTAAATATGAATTCATGAGAAAACTGAATCTTATATAAGTTTTGCGATACAAACAATTTTTGATAGTCTTTTCAATGCCTGTATGATATCGTAATCATGTGAAAATTTGCAGATGTTATTTTTTTCACAAAAAGCTAACATTCTGAAAGTTTGAAGAAATTTGAATACAATTGAGTGGTACCTTCCACACAACATTTTTGGCTTTTGAAAAAAAATCCAAAATTTTGTTTGGGAGGCACCCTTATCATTGAAATCTCTTCAAACCCTCGGAATGTTATTTTTGTGTGAAAAAAATAACCTGTGCAAAGGTTTCAGCTCATTACATGGCTTCCATACAAAAATCCAAATATTTTGAATTTTTTTTATGAAAAGTGTATCGAAATATACTTGTATCGCAAAACTTACGTCATATTCGGATTTTTCGTACCCAAAAACCCCCCAATACATATTTTTGAGTTGAAATCTGGTTTGAAAGTTATCGTGTTAACAAATTTTTGCGTACAGGGTACAGCGTACAAGGTACGCACATACATTCGGACATCAAAAAAACGCTAGATTCGTGTTCCCCGGCCCCAAAAACACCCAAAAATAACATTTTTGATGGGTGTCAATTTTTCGACCGATTTCAATATTTTACTTTACACACTAGGGTGGAGCGTTTTTCGAAATTTGATGTGTACACTTGGATTTATATGTTTCTTGGAGCCCCGAATCAGGATGTACCAACATTTTTTCAAAATGTGACCATTTAGGCCTCCCGACTTGCACTTGAAGTATACCCGTTTTGCTAAAAATTCATAAAAATTACTGTTTTCTCGAAAGGAAAAAAATTACTTATTTTACAACTTTTATTATGTTTTTTAAGATTATTCGCATGATTTTTTATGTGGTTTTACCATTTAATGTAAGATATCGCATTTGTCACATCAAAATACGCGTCAATAGTTGATAGAAGAAATGAATGAAATTTACATATTTTAATTTTTTTTGAAAAAAAAAAATGATTGATTGAAAAGCTGATAACTGTTCTTATTATACTATGTTAGTTTTTAAGTAATGAGTGGCATTGCCACAGTCAAGCTGTAGAAAGAGCCGTAAAATTCACAAGCGATTCATCGAAAGTGGTTTCAGAAGAAAGTGAGAGAAATTCAACAATAAACACAAAGCTAGCAAGTCGAAAAATCCTCCCACGAGCTTCGTTTTACGAAAGACTACGAAAATTTACTTAAAAAATAAATAGTATAATAAGAACAGTTATTGTAATAGCTATTTGAACTATATGGAATTATCTAGAATTATTTTTGTACTAGATGGAATTATATGAATTACATTGTTGTAGTAGTAGTCCCCTTGATATTAGGGCTTGTTTGATTTTGAGCACACGAAAAATTTATAACGGTTTATTTTCTTTCGAGAGCAAATTATTTCAACTATTCTAACTGGAGCTCGCTGTGAAATAATAATAATATATATAACGCCGAATAGCGTTTTTTCCTTGTTTTATTATTATTATTATTTTTTAAATGAAAGATTATTTGACATTTTGTAATAACAGTGCCGGTAAACTAGTTTCTACTGTATATGTGTATGTGATTGTAATTAATACAATCTGAAACAATGACCATCACACTTTGCATTTATCTTTATATTGAAGGCGTATATACAAACAACTAGACAACACGCCATCTATCGGTATTCTTTTAATTGTCATTCGTATCTTTGTCAAAATGGATGAGAAAAAAACATAAACGCAATAAACACTCAATAACACTGTGCGTCACTCAAAATGTGATGGAGACGTGACCCGCCATTTTTACATGGTTTGGGTATGCTGATTGCAATGGCATCACCCGTTTTTCTCTAACACGTCAGGATTTTCCTCAATTTTTCTAGAGAGTTTTCCGGAAAACCAAAATTGGCTGTTTATAAGTGAAGACCTTTTTTTTTTTTTTTTGGAAGTCACTTTTTGAGGCGAAAATCCCTAGCAAATCGAAAGAATTTTCTCCGCGAAAAACCTTAGCAAATCGGAAAAAAATCTCTCGGAACCAAAAACCCTAGCAAATTTAAAGAATTCTCCTCAATTTTCTACATTGATGAGCTAAAAAAAAAAAAAAAAA
>NW_022199314.1:0-6195 GCF_009176525.2 Contarinia nasturtii | reverse complement strand
TGATTGGGTCTGATTTGGTATCCGATATCTTGACTATTTGTCTGCGTCCAGACAAATATGATTTGATTCATTTTAACAGCTGTAAATAAAATAAAGAGGCTTACGTACGCAAGCTGACTTTTCCGCATGGAACCGAAATTTTGGGAATAAACTGAAATTATGGTCCATGTATGGTTGCAGTAACTTAAATTACAGTGAAAACTTATGAATATCATTTTCTTATCAAAATAACTAATTACACCAAGTCTAAAATAAAGAGACGAACTTTTCCGCACGGTGGTAGTTGCGTATTTTATTAAGAAAGTTCAAAATAATATTTTTTCGATTTTTCAAGCCTTTCAAGCGGCGTAAAGTTTGAGGCCAAAAATATGTTTCAACTTTGGCAACAAAATATTCTTTAATTTAATAGCAGAAGTACCCGAGAAAAGATTTTTCACACTTTCATGATGAACCCATTTGTACGACATTTGAAAGTATTCTATTATTTTCTAACAAAACACTATAAAATATATGTCTGACGCTAATTTTGCCATAGAAATTATTTTTGAAACACTTTTCATAACTAAAGTCACGAAAAATTTGGATTTTTGTATGGGAGCCATGTCTGTATGCTACCTTAATGGTGTGAAACTTTGCACAGGTTGTTTTTTCACAAAAAATAACATTCGGAGGGTTTGGAGAAATTTCAACCAAAATTAAGAGTACCTCCCATACAAAATATTCGACTTTGAGCCAAAAACTGAAAATGTTGTATGGGAGGTACCCCTAATTTTGATTGAAATCTCTTCAAACTTTCAGAATGTTATTTTTTTGTGTAAAAAATAGACTGTGCAAAGTTTCACACCATTAAGGTAGCATACAGGCATGGCTCCCATACAAAAATTCAATATTTTTGTGATTTTTCCAAGGAAACTGTATCAAAAATTGATTTTATCTCAAAACTAACGTCGGATTCGGTTTTCTCGTGCCAAAAAACCCCTCAATACATATTTTTGAGTGTTTAAGTCTACATTAAGTTAGACTTTTGAACGAAAATTGGACTTTTTCATATGTATCACTCCAGACATGAAATTTTTTTCCATCAACCAAAGTCACTCAAAAGCTAATGATTTCTATTCCTCGGGCTCAAAAAAATTGACGAAACCAAAATATGAAACACAAGCTTTCTGAACGTTGCAGGAATTTCTCTCTTTTTACGGTCAGTATGGACTGATGACGCAATGCAACGTTCCGAATATACATATGTATATTAAGTTTTTATTCACAGTACACAGAAAAATTATCTATCATTTATTTTCGTCACAAAATTGATATCAGGAATTTTGTGTTTCATATTTTGGTTTCGTCACTCGCTCTTCACCACGTCAGTGATTTTTATTTGATATCAGATTTATACGTCGTTGGAAAAGTACGCGACTCATCTTTCCGGATCCGAAGTCAGAATGGAAAAAATTTCAAAAATGTCCACCAGGTAGCGTGTTATGTGACATTTTAAGCAAAAAATGACCATGACTTTTTTCACGTAATCCCAATTTAAAAAAAATTGCGTACATTAAAAAAATCAAAAAAACGTTGGGGACCAAATATGTGATGATTTGGCGTATGTGTCATATCTGGGAAAATTCGTTTTTTTTTTTTTGAATATCCCGAAATTGAAATTTTGTTTCGTCAATTTTTCAATTTTTGGCCATTTCTGATCACAGTTATACGGGGTGTTTTTTAACAGATTCACGTCATTCTTAGCTTATTGGAAAGACATTAAGGTCATTTTGATGAAGCAACAAAGAAAGTTTGAAAAAAGAAATCAGCGGAAAAGGTTAGATCAGAATGACAAGACCTCAAAAAACGGGGAAAAATCAATGATAATCGAAGTTAATCGTCATCTATGTCGAAAAAATGTATGACTGGCTTGGCTTTTTTCTTCATAGATCGAAAGCGCACTCAATTTTGAGCCGATATGGACATTTTGAAACGACAACATTCTTTTATTTGGTGAAAATTGGTAAAGGTGTGAACTTGGGCGGCCACCTATATTTTAATATCTTACTAATCCACTGTAAAGTGCTAGGTTTTTACTTTTTTTGTTCACGTTGACAACTGATTTTACATAATTCGGACCCGAGGAATTCAATGGTGGCAACCGTTTTGATAAATTAGTTCAATTTTCTGAGATTTTTCGGCTTGAAACTATTCTTTTGGAATAAATTGTTTTTTTATTCGATTGCTATGAAAATTGGTATTTGTGGGTTTTTGGTACGAAAAAACCAAATATGACATTTATTGTGCGGTAGAATTCGTTCATGGTACATTTCCTATACAAAAATCTTCATCTTTTGCCATTTTGATGATATTGACGGTAACCAAAATACTATCAAAATTTTGGATATAAGTAAAAAACACTTCTTTCGAAGTTCCCAGTGTGATGCAATACTGTAAATCTAAAAATGGTCTGATATAAATTTTCAGTGACGCGTTCACTCAAATATGTACAAAATGTTATTATTGCGTCGCCTTTGAAATGCAAACACAAAATGATTGACATGTCTAAAAGTTAGAACAGAGCGTCTTTATTTTTTGAATAACTTATGATTCACTTTGAACAAAAAACCTGCTGTTTTATACAATTAATTTCAATTTTAATTTTTTGTTATATGTCCATAAAAATACTAAGCCGCTGCAAGTATATACAATTTTAAAGAGAACGGTTTAGTATCAGCCAAATTCCACCGGATTTAGATTTAAGGCCAAAAAGTAGTTGGCTATATGGTGTTCACTTTGTGAACACAAATTTGCTTATTTTTGCCGAGTTTCCATCGGAAAAGCGAGAAAAATTAATTGGTAGTTTTTCCATTTCCATTTCAATTTCAGCAAAATTTCATGCTGTATGCTTTAGATTTCTAGCATTACGGGTAATGTTGGGTAACGCATTATTATTGTAACGAAGCATTACGAGTAATAGCTACTACAATTGTATTAGATATTACTGTAATGCTAAAAATCTAAAATTACAATTGTAATAGTAATGTTAGTAATGCTTCGTTACAATTGTAATGTGTTACAGCAAAATGTTAATCTGTACGGCTATATGTGCAAAAGAATAGAGTCAATACAAAAACAATTTCTACTTTTTGCGCTAAGAAGAATGAACTGAACAACAGTTACAAAGTTTTTTTTGTATAGACTCTATTCTTTTGCACATATTGTCTTATTTTTCTTCTTCTTTTTCTTTTCCAAGTTCTCTTTCACGGTTACATCATGCCAAATGTGGTTCTTACTAACGACATAATCTATTTTTATGCGTAAAAAATATTCAGCCACATCAAGTATATCTGTACTTTCATTCGCTAAGATTTAGATTTTTTATTTCAAATTCAGAAACGATTTTTTTCGTTGGTGTTCTTGACAAACATATCATTATTTTAATAAAATATTTTTATGTTTATAAACCAAATTTTCGATGTCAAAATATAGTTTTAGTATGAAAAAATGGTTGTCTTCATATCTTACGTTAAATTATTTGAAGTGTTGATTCTTTCGAATTCATTATATCTATATCGGACCAGGCGAATGCTGTCAGTGATTGGTATAATATCGGCCGAAGTCAACTTATCAAGTAATTCCAAGCTATTTACTTTAAGACAATGTAGTATAGAATACGTAGCAATAGCCTGAAATACAAAAAAAAGAATAACAATTTCATAGTTTTTCCAAGGCACAGAGCTATACTGGGCCATACATATTAGAGCAGTAGTGTGCGAGGAAAATTTTTCTAATTTAGCAAATTAGACAAATTTTCGTTTTTTTTTTTTTTTTTTTTTTGGAAGTCACTTTTTGAGGCGAAAATCCCTAGCAAATCGAAAGAATTTTCTCCGCGAAAAACCTTAGCAAATCGGAAAAAAATCTCTCGGAGCCAAAAACCCAGCAAATTGAAAGAATTTTCCTCAATTTTCTACATTGATAAGCTAAAAAAAAGGTCTTCACTTTTTGAATCAAAAACCCTAGCAATTTCGAATAAATTTCACGAAAAATAAATTCTCATCCAAATCACAGGGGGGGTAAACCCCCCCCCCCCCCCCCTCCTCCGCACACTACTGTATTAGAGTGGTTTGATCTTGACATTTTTACCAAATCAAAAATAGTACCTCCGTAACCTCTGTAGGATGATCACAGAAACACGACTATGGTTTTAAAAAAATATGCGTTTTTGTTTTGCGCCAGACCCAAGAATTTTTTGAAAAACAAAATGTCTTACATCCGTAAGATGAGTTTTTCCGCACTGTGATCACATCGCATTTTACATATCTTTTACTTAATTTTGAAATCACAAGAAAACTGAATCTGACATTAGTTTTGCGATACAAATAATTTTTGAGACACTTTTTATACAAAAATACTTTAGTATGGAATCAATTCGTAACGACGTGAAACTTTGCATAGGGTATTTTTTTTCCACAAAGAGCCGACATTTTGAAAGTTTGAAAAACTTTCAATACAATTTGGCGTACCTTCAGTACAAATCTTTCGTTTATGAGCAAAAAATCAAAAATTTTGAATGGGATGTACTCCGAAATTGTATTGAAATTTCTTCAAAATTGCAGAGATTGCATTTATTGCGTCGTATTGATTCGAAATGGATAAGTTTCCCCCCAAAATGTGTAGTTGTCGAAATTTAATCACAGCAAAAACCTCTAAATCAAATTTTTTTGCCAAACTACATAATCAACAAAATGTTAATTGTTTTAAGTGAAAAATCCACAATTTTGTTCGGGAGGTACCCGTATATGCATTGACATTTTTTCAAACTCTCAGAATGTTATTTTATGGTCAAAAGAATAACAAGGCTTCCATAAAAAATCCAAATGTTTTGAAATCTTTGTATGAAAATTGGGTCGTGAATTTTTGTATCGCAAAACTAATATCATATTGGGCGTGCGGCGTTGCCAACGTCATGTTCATATGAGTTAATACTGACTTAAGTTGCTCAAAGCTTAACCTATGGTGAATAGACCGCGCTCAGATGGAGACGATCCAAGTATTATATATGAGAGGTGAGTAGCTTGGATGGAGCTCACATATTCGGCTTTCTCGTGCCAAAATTAAGTATACATAAAACATCACTTTTTCAGGAAAAATTGAATATTTCCATGACATTACACCAAACTCACTCTATCAACCAAAGTCGATCAAAATCTAATCCTTCAAAACAAATTCTGCATCCGCATTAGCGTGTAGCAGAAGTTTGAAAAAAATAAAAAACAAATACGGCGAGGGTAATAACCTTTTCTATGTGATCCCTTGATCACAAATCAGGCGTTCTGTCATCAAGTGCCGAAAACCGGGTTGTTCAAGCAAACATTCATTTTTGTTGATTCTTATGGTTACAGCACATCCAAATTTGAATCAAAACAATAGATTTAGACAAAATCATTATGAATCAGTAAAATTCACTTCTCCCCAGTGTTCACTTCTCGCTTCAACATAGCATGTTGCACTGAAAAAAATCATAATTTTTGATAGTGAAACATTCATCGCTATATCGAACCATGAATGAAGTGCAAGTGGTTTCTTTTGCATTGATTATTTACTACTATATAAGGCTAGAAACTTGATAAAATGATGTTTGCATACAAATCATAGTAGGATCTTCTTTGGAAGTTATTTTAGAGCCATTATTATGTTTTAGAGAAAATTTAGTGCTGAAACGTAAGATTAAACCTCCATTACTTGCTCCATTATTAACCAAACATTGTTGAAATCGATGGAGTTCGTTGAGAACTATCTGGTTAAAGACAAAATTGTGCTTTTCAAGCAGAAAAAATCTTAATAATGGCTCACTTCTTGAAAAATAGCATTCCCATGAAAAAAGGACCAATATTTTAACTTTACAAAAAGACACCAAATGTATGTTATAGACGAAGGTGCAAAATACTTGAAACGTGCAACGTTGGTTGGATGGGTTAAGTTGAAAGAAATCGGTGTCCACTTTATAATTTTAATAATAATAATAATAATAACTGCACCGAACAGCGTTCCTTCGCCTTGGTGGTTTATTGAATATATTTTAAATAAATACAATATGATTAAATTCTTGCATCAAGCAGTTATGAAAGAGATAAATAATAATTTTTATAAAAAGATTTCATTTATCTTTACAATTCATCTATTTTCTTTCAAATATTTCTCAATTCTCAGCTT
>NW_022199313.1:0-3286 GCF_009176525.2 Contarinia nasturtii | reverse complement strand
TCACCGTCTGATCACAGACTGAATTTATCACAAAATTTGTACAATATCGTTCACAATGAAACACCACCCGATCGTATACCCAGCCACCAGCCTTCTCGACTTCGGAGTAGCAGATATCGACTGTGTTCACTGTTTTAATTTCTATATAATACATAAAAATTAAAAGTTAAATTTTTCACCGATCAAATATCGAATTTTCCAATTTGACAATATTGTTTCTAAAGATGTGTCTTGATGCCGATTCAAAAAATGTTACTCTTATCAAGTTAAAGTTTCTACAAGCTACGTAAAACGGCTGATTATGTGCATAATCCGACGAAAATGCCCTAACTCTAATCAGTTCTGTACTTCTTAAATTTCTTTGGTTTTCGTCATATTGCAGTCTTGTATATACAATTTTATTTCTAAGTGAACTCGACACTATTTTACCCAAAAGGAGATCATAAATTAAAAATACAGAGACATTTATACGCCGCCTCCAGAGCGGTTGAATATTTAAAACATCACATCTAAATTGATACGGTGGTAGCACAAAATTTTCATCTCTTTGGTAAATAAATCTCAATGTCCATATCACAAAATCTTTCTGAATTGATTCTATTCTATCTGAATGGATACGGTGATATGGTTGCCATACAATACTCGCATATTCTAATTTGGATCTGACTAGTGCACAATATAATATTTTAGCAGATTCAATTGTAAACTTATTCTTTAATGTGCGTTTGATGAAACCCATTGCCCCATGTGCACTGGCTGTAATCGTGTCGATGTGATTGACAAATGTAAGCTTGGTGTCAAATACAACTCCCAGATCCTTGTGTAAGTTGATCCGTTCAAATGTATGTTGGTCATTGTTGATCGCATATTCATAATCATAGTTGACTATGTTTCCGCTTTTTGAGTATGTCATAACGAAACATTTCTTCAAGTTCAAATGCAGGCTATTTTCAGTACACCATTCGCTCAATTGATTAATGGCATTTTGAAATAAGATGGCATCTATAGGCGATTGTATGGTTCGGATCAATTTGAGATCATCTGCGAATAATAAAACAAGTGCATTTGATACTATTTCGATAATGTCGTTAATAAAAACAATAAAAAGACAAGGTCCCAAAATACTTCATGCAGGTACTCCTGATGACACAGTGAAGGTCCGTGACCTTCTTTCACCGATGCCAACAAACTGCGTTCGTTCTGTCAAATAACCATGGATCCATTTGACAAGCCGTCGTCCAAATCCGAATCCCACTAGCTTCTGCAACAATTTCTTGTGGTTTACACGATCGAAGGCTTTCTCAAAATCGGTATACAGCACATCAGTTTGGCATTTTTTGATCATTGAATCCATTGTGAAATTGACCATCTGTAGCAAGTTTGTCGATGTTGACCGGTTTTTCACGAAGCCATGTTGATTGTGGTGAATTTTCGAATTTACAAATGTGTCGATTTTGCCATACACAACAATTTCAAAAAGTTTGGCTATTGTCGGTATGATCACTACTGGCCTGTAGTTCTCTGCATTGCTCTTTTTACCAGCCTTGTAAATTGGCACAATTCTGGAATTTTTCAATGCTGCCGGAACACAACCTTGTTGCACCGATTTACAGAATAGCGCTGTTAACGGTTTGGACAATGAGTGCGCGCAATTTTTTAACACTTTCGGTGATATTCCATCTGGACCGGCTCCTTTGTTCTCGTTGATGGATTGCATTGCATTCAACCAAAGCACGACGATAATGACAGCTCGGCAACGCTCTATTAGAGATTAGTGCCGCTGGCAACCGCAGAACTATATAGAATCATATGGAGTCATTTGGTGGCGCTGGCAAGCAATTTTGCCTTATCGTCATGCTTTGCATTCAACACATCGGCTTCAGTGATGTCAATGTCAAATGATACGTCTCCGCATTCATCCAGCAATTGATTCAAGTCGATAATGTCGCTTCGTGTGTACTGATTTTCGAAAAAATTAGCGAATAATTCTGCTTTCGATGTGTTGGTGTTTGCAGTCTCATTGTTGTATTCTACAGTGGCCGGAATATCACTTCTCTTTCTTCTGTCGTTCACAAATCGCCAAAAATGTTTCGGATTTAATCTGATTTGCGATTGTATGCGGCTAATGTACGACTGGAATAGTTGACTTTGCAATTGCAAAAACGAATCCGTGATGGTATTGTATTCGTCAAAATTGCCAGTCTCTCTTGCTCGTTTGTATGTTTTCCTCCTAACATTTTTCATGTGCTTCAGATGTTTCGTGTACCATGGTGGATCTGCGCTTTTTTGTACGGTGATTTTTGGAATAAATTGGCCTATTGCCTCGTGTAGAACATTGCCAAATAATTGGAATGCATTCTCGAGGTCATCAATTCGATTTATTCCCAACAAAATATCATTTGTAATGAAAAATTCGTTCATCGCATCGAAATCGGCCGAGTTGTATGCATATATTTCCGATGCCTGCGGGGTTGTGGGCTCATTTCCATCAATTGTCACTTCGACTTCAATTGCCTTGTGCCAGATGTCGGATTTTACCAATGGTCGTGTTGATTCAATCAACGACATCTCATAGAATTTGTTTGTGAAAACCAAATCCAAAACATTGCCGGCTGGATTCACGATATTTGACAGTTGGTGGAATCCAGAGTCAAACATTGTGTCAAAAACAGCAATGCCACCTTCTGTCGACACATTCATTGGCAGATAATAATTACCATCGTCGGCTCTGATCCATTTGACACCGGGCTGATTAAAATCACCGCATACAATAACGATGTCATTTTCATTGTACGGGATCATTTTCACAACCTCAGCAAATTCCAAAAATTTTGCTGTTTCGTGCACCGACCGAATGTACACAGCAAACACAAAAACATTGCACGACTGTAACGAAACTTTTACACATACATGTTCAAGTCCACTGTTCTCCGATAGAGTAACTTTCGCGCTGTTGAATATGCAATCCACTGCGACCAAAACACCTCCACCGTCTGTTCTGTCACTTGTCAGTTCTGATCGATCGCCACGATACACATTATACCGCTTTCCGAAATGTTCAATGTCTGTGATGCATTTTTGTAGCCATGTTTCGAAAAAAGAAATTATTTGAAAAGGACACGATTTTGTTGATAATCGTATCTCATCGACTTTGTCGCGAATAGAATGTGCATTTTGAATATACACATTCAATTTAGTTTGGTTTGGAGCTGAATTTTCATTTTGATGTGATGTTTTTTGTTGCTCGAAGTCTATTACGGTGTTATTTTCGATGACATTTGTTGCT
>NW_022199312.1:0-3071 GCF_009176525.2 Contarinia nasturtii | reverse complement strand
GCGGACCAATATGTCGATTTCTTTCAACTTTCTCTCGAACCTTCCCGCTAATTGTTGCTTGTTTCAAGTATTTTGGACCTTCGCCTATAACTTACATCCAAAAACAGACGAGAAATAATTAATTTGGTGTCTTTTTGTGAAGTTAAACAGATGGTCCTTCTTTCACGGAAATGTCATATTTTAAGAAGTGAGCCATTATTGTGGTTTTTTCTGCTTGCAAACCAAAATTTTGTGTTAAATCAGATAGTTCTCAATGAATTCTATCGATTTCAACAACAATTGGTTGATAATGGAGCAAGTAATGGAGGTTTTACCTTACGTTTCAGCACCAAATTCTCGAATATTGGCTCTAAGAAGATCCTACTATACAAACACGCCTTTATCAAAGTTCGGTTTGTCGACGTCTCTAGCCTTATATAGTAGTGCCCTAACATAATCAATGCAAAAGAAACCACTTGCACTTGATTCGTGGTTCGACATAGCGATGAATGTTTCACTGTCCAAAATGATGAATTTTTCAGTGCAAAATGCTATGAGGTGAAGTAAATACCCAATTTTTGACACCCTATTAAATTTTTTCATTACTTATTTTGCTGATTCCTAATGACCGGGTCTAAATCTATTGTTTTGGTTCAAATTTTGATGTGCTGTAACCATAAAAATCACCAAAAACGAATTTTTGCTGTACCAACCCGGTTTTCGGTACTTGATGACAATTTTGGAGGGTTGGAGCATTTAAATAGGGAATACGACCGTACTTTTTGATTTCTCTAGAATCTTTGTCTTCATACTAAGTCCATGAAACACAATATATGGTTCGTAAGCAGATGGGTTCATCTTTAGACACATGCGAAATTTGTTTTGAACTTAGCCGCCACAACCATTTGAGACACTTTTTCGTATATTCCAATTTGTACGTCTCCGCGAATGGATGTATTTCATCGAATTGAGTTTGATAGTAGTCCCGAGGTACTGATAAACGTGCCGTGTGCATTGGTTGATATTTTTGATTTTGTTTATGTGGCGCAATAAACGCCTGAATTTACTGCCAAAACTTTATGGACATATGTTAGCCGTTTTTTTAGTTTTCAAAACCCAACTCAGGAATCAGTGGACACAGCCCTATCAAGCTATGATGATCGTTACTAAAAAATCAAATTTGTTGAATAGTGAAAATTCTTAATTTTGCTAGTTTTAAACGGTTTTTGAAATATTAGTAAATTCAACCTGGATTGGCCATTTGAAGGTTTATGAAGATTAAAATGGCTTTAGTTGACAAAGTAGGATCAATTTCAGTGTAGATATGTTGAACATTAAATATACTCGCTGTGATAAGTAGTCGAAGTGATATTCGCTGTATACATCGAAATCAATCACTGCGAAGGTTTGACTGAAACATGCAATTGCGTTTTCATAATGTTTGTGATTTGGCATTTGGTAATGCTTAAAAATTCCGTCAGTATAAGTATAGGCTATTCATTTCCTTGAAAATGTTCCAATAATTTATCTTAAGATAAAAATTGTTTTAGATTATCCATAAAACGTAATTACGTTTCGAATGGTATATAATTTATAGAATTTACCTAATCTTTGAAGTGGGAACGCATAAGTGGCTAAGTAGTTGAGGCAATATGAGAAAAATTTATTTTATTTAAAATTTGTGGCTCTTCAAAAATTCAAAATATGCATGTTGATTAGTTTGTTTTTTTTAGTAGTATGATCCCACGTTTCACATTAAGCCCAATGGCCAAAGACTGGCATTATTATACCCATCTTCATGTCAAGACTAGGTATTTTGATTCTTCATTCCTAGCTAAAAACTCTTAGATTTTCGAGGCCTGTGAGAGAAAGTTGCGCTAAACATTCGGCCATATTCTATGATGTTTCATCTATTTTGGGTACAAACAAATTAGATCAAATTCGATCTTTTTAAAAATGTAGGAAAAATTCCAAAGGACAGAAGTTGGAAGCAGGCGAAAATGATGATGGCTAAAGTAGACGCATTCTTGGATGCTCTTATTAATTACGATAAAGAGCACATCCACAGTGATGTCATAAAGGTTCAGTAAAATGATATGGATTTCTAAAATAAAAGCAAGCATTGACTTATTACATCCTTTTCTACAGGCAATACAACCATACTTGAATGACTCCGAGTTCGATCCTGATTTCGTTAGAACGAAGTCGGGTGCAGCTGCAGGCCTTTGTGCATGGGTAATCAATATAATAAAATTTTTTGAAGTTTATTGTGACGTCGAGCCGAAAAGACGCGCGTTAGCGCAAGCAAACTCTGAATTGGCGGCAGCTCAGGAAAAACTCAGCATCATAAAACGCAAAGTTCAATCTCTAGAAGAGCAGTTATCGAAATTGACGTCAGACTATGAGCGGGCAATTGCCGATAAGTTACGCTGTCAAAAGGTAGATAATACAATATATTACCTATTACATATTTTGGTTTAATTCAATAATAATATTTGATGTGGTTATGTAAAGTTGTATTTATTTCAAGAAATTCAGATAATGATCTACCGAACTCTTGCGGTACCATGTTGCGAAGAGCTGTAGATATGAAACTTTACACAAGTTATTTATACACCATATAAAACAATATTCAGGGGTAGCACCAACTTTTGTTTTTTAATGTCTACAATATTTTCGCTCATATCCAAAATTTTCAAAAAATTGTCCTTTCAAAAACTGAGCCCATGAAAAATTACCTTTAGCTTTCCACATCATAAGACTCCCTTTGTACCTTAAAATCGGGTCCAAAAATGAAAAACAATGATATTTATTTGGAGACATTTTTATACCTACATCAATGAGAGGTCATGGGTGGTCATTATGTGAACAAAAAATTTTCATCTCATAAAGGGCTACAACTTTGCCAAAATATGGGGTATTTTGTTTTTGTCGTTTACGATATATAGTAATAATAATAATAACTGCACCGAACAGCGTTCCTTCGCCTTGGTGGTTTATTGAAAATAATTTAATTAAATAAATATAATATAATACAACTTGATCTTTATCAAGCATTTTTGAGAGAGAATATGAAAAGTCATTGTTTCTTC
>NW_022199311.1:0-1132 GCF_009176525.2 Contarinia nasturtii | reverse complement strand
TAGATTGGCATAGTGTTTTTGATACAAGTTCATTACAATTGAGACTATTGCATTTGGTGAGATGATTGCTTGTGACGGTAAAAATTGCCAAATGAAATGGTTCCATTTGAAATATGTTTCGTTAAAAGTCGCTCCGAAGGGAAAATGGTTCTGTCCGCAATTTTCATAATTTTTTTTAAAAATCGTCAGTGAAAAAAAAAACATAATATTTTATCTATCACATTAAAAAAAAATGATGATTGTTACGCCATATGAATTTTACTTTTCCGCACACCTAGTGTAGGGAAGGTATTGTATTAGGCCAAAAAATTAAGGTAAAAAAGTCATCCCAAAACATGTTTTCTATGCATTTTTAATGTAGAAAACACGATTGGAGATGATTTTGGGGCGTATTAATGTGCGTCGCTGTGTGTGATGTGTCCTGTGTCCTGTGTCCTGTGTCCTGTGGCGTGTTGCCAATTTTTTTCTCCAAAAACTCAATTCAAATTCTGACTTTGCAGGATGATTTGGGACTACTAGGAGACGTGCTGATTAGTTTTTGAGCAATATCTGTTGACCGGTGTAATTTTTTTGGGTCCGAATGGACACAATCCATACATTTTACTTTTTTGATCATTTTTCAACCATTTTGGTGACACGATGGTTTCGTGCTCAGACATGAAATTCAAAATCTGACTTTACGGGATGATTGGGCATTACGAGGAATAGATCTGGTCAAATTTTCAACGACATTGATTGATCGATGTAAAACTTAGACTGTGAAGAGGCACTTATGAGAAAAATGCCTTAAAATGATATTCTTTCAATTTGAACGCTGAAAGACTGTGTAGTGGGGGGAGAAACCCGAATCTGATGTTAGTTTTCATACAAAAATCCACAAAAAGTTTCATTTTTGTATGAAAGACTTGCCTTTGTGGTACCGTAATGATCTGAAACTTTGAACAGGCTATTTTTTGGATTGAAATTTCTTTAAACTTGGTGTGATTATTTATTTTGATAAGAAAATAATATTCACAAGTTTTCACGGTAATTTAAGTTACTGCAACCATACAAAGACCATGATTTCAGTTTATTCCCAAAATTTCGGTTCCATGCGGAAAAGTCA
This sequence comes from Contarinia nasturtii, assembly GCF_009176525.2. Lineage (NCBI taxonomy): Eukaryota > Metazoa > Arthropoda > Insecta > Diptera > Cecidomyiidae > Contarinia > Contarinia nasturtii. The sequence goes on along the minus strand of NW_022199311.1, from coordinate 27 downwards.
GCTTGCGTACGTAAGCCTCTTTATTTT
>NW_022199305.1:351-2043 GCF_009176525.2 Contarinia nasturtii | reverse complement strand
GACGTTCTGTTTTATGTAAAACATGGTAATGGATGTTTGTTGCTTTACAGTGTTGGGTAAAGATACTATCTAATGTTTAGATACAAGATAAGATGAATTTAAAATTTTCAAAATAGTATCTAGATAAGATACCAAATCTTATCTTGAAAAACGCAAAGATGAGATAATATCTTGGGTGTATCTGAGATATTTTAAAAGATTTTTTTGCTCAGACATTTCTTTCGAATTTTGATACTCAAAGTATCTAGATAATTCTAAGTATCTAGATAATCAAATGTATCTAGATAATTTCAAGCATCTAGATACTTTTCGATATCTAGATACACAAAGAGTATCTAGATACATCATTTTTTCATATAAATAATTTTATAAATAGAAAAATATATTTTCAAAAAAAATTAGAAAATTTTCGGAAAAATTTCAAAATACCTCGAAAAAATGTGAAAACATCTTAAAAAGTATCTAGATATTGCTTAAAAGATGACGTTGAAAAATTTGTATCTAGATAAGATGAGATATTTTACTGTAAGATTAAGATAAGATAAAAGATACAATCTTATCTGGAATCTTATCTGCATCTTATTAAATATCTGTATCTTTACCCAACACTGGTGTACAGTGTACCACATCTCCATATTAACATAGACAAAAAACCGTTGCTCTGTGATTATTTAGACCCGAAATTCGTAGAAAAATTATATTTAGCGATTTCAAAATTTCAATACTGTACACAGTGGCTGTGCAAAAGGGAAAAGAAGATTAACATAATCTTGACCTTACAATGAGCAAAAATGTCTTATCTGATATGTACTTTCTTCTCTCTATTGTAGATGCGAATGGTTGCTATGACATCATTTTGTAAAAAATTGTGTCATTATTATCATCAATTTCCTTCCAAAAAGTCTTTAATTTTTTACAAAAATACATTATGGTCGACAAAACAGCACAGTTATGATTTTATACTAGAGCTATTCAAGTTATTTAATTTAAATCCTCAAACATTCAGTTTAACTGTTAAATATTCTTGGTTCACGAAAGAAACGTGATATTTTATGTAGTCTATGATATGCAGATGTACCAAAGCCGATAGTTTCGTGACCATTGAATCGAAGCCAGGTGGATATTACGTTGACGATGAACTTAATTATCGTGATTATTCTATGTTTTAGTGCAGTTTTGATCGATGGCACTTCAGGTAAATTCCATTCAATCATAAAAATTATTTGAAAATATGCGACAACACCGCAATGGCCAGATCAAGTTTGATATCAGAAGTGGCAGGCGTTTAAGTAGAAAAAACTTGATTATTTGATGAATTCAAAAGGAACAATGAAAATATTATTGAATCGAAGAAAATGTTGTAAAAGGAACTGTAGCTTCAAGTTAATTTTTTTAGGTCAAGTTTTGATCTAAATATCTTTGTAACTTAAACATAGTAAAGCATGTTTTCGATTTTTAACCAGGAAATTTACCTTTTAATTCATTTATCTGTTCTAAAAAAAATCAATTTCAACAAAATGTATGAAACAAGAATAAAAATAAAAATCCAAACAATTTTCAATCAACATTTCCATTTATTCTTCTTTATAATTCACAAGAAAAAAAGAAACTCTCAAATTTAAATGTCATTTGAATGTCGGTTAATTCGTTATGTCATTTTAAAAATGTGTTGTTTTAAGTAAATTAGCACAA
>NW_022199305.1:0-251 GCF_009176525.2 Contarinia nasturtii | reverse complement strand
TTACGTATATATGTAACATAATAAATCGAATTTCAGTTGAACGAACTCGAACTGGACAATATGATTAAATATATTTGTATGCGGTTATGTGTGTGTATTTGGTTATTTAAATCAGTGTTGGGATTAAGTGATTCATTTCATATTGGTTCAATATTTCCAAAAAAATACAATTTTTTTTTCATGCTGGGACAAAATGTGCTCCAAAAAAATATCTCATTTCATTTACAAAACTAGAGACGTTTTTTTTCTCG
>NW_022199294.1:1480151-1638044 GCF_009176525.2 Contarinia nasturtii | reverse complement strand
AAAAAGTTGGTGTGTTTTTATTGCGGAAATAAAGAAGCTGCGGTTGTCATTGATTATATTCGTGGTGTAAATTAAATTAACCCTGATTGAAGATGGCATGTTAAAGTTACTTGATTCGTTGAGCGAATAAATTAAATTACCTTTTGGATCTCGCTCTGTTTTTTTTTTCTATGTCACATAACCAGAGATATTGTGAAACGTTTCGTAGATGCAGTGTGTCAGCTGCAATCATTCCATGAGCTGAGGTGAAGGTTGAGTACATTGCATCAGCAACAGATAAACTCTGTAAACTAATAAAATAAGTAGCATTATGAATTTGACGCGAGAAGTGGTTGCGCTCTCGTGAGCTCAATGAAACTTAAGATATGATTGCATATGGCATCATTCGCATGGTTTTTCGCTCCGAAATGGGTTGTTTGTTTTTCTCACCATATTCACGTGTGACCTGCTCAAGATTTTTTCTTTCACTTTCAGTACAAAAGATAATATGGTGATTTTCACACAAAAATAAAACAAACAACAAATTCGAATGCTGTTTTTTGTCACTTTTGGCCTGGAAATATTACTTCCGTTTTAATTATCATAATATTGGCGATACTCTTTTCTTTTTTTTCTCGCTTTCCTGCTCGTAACTACAGCAGGGGTTCATATAACGAATCGTTTCACCAGCAGGAGTTCTTATAACAAATGCTTGTGACGAAATGCAAGGAAACGGCAAAAAAACTCGAACCTTAAATTACTGCACCATCCATTCAAGTCAAACAAACCGCGAACGGGAAAATTCACATCAAGTAATGGGGCGACATTACACAGAACTGCACACGAGAAAATTAATTTATGAAGGAAACGGAACTCGCCAAGAAAGTGAGACGAGAAAATGGTTGTGTTACCATTTTTTTTGTTGCAAAAATGGACCAGATGCTGATAGTACTAAAAGAAAATTTGTATATTTTAGCGTCCATTTGACATGAAGATAAGCATTGAATGAACATGGAAAAAAATTAGCACTAGGAATATTTGCGCGGATGAAAATTAAGAGATTTCTTCTATTTTTTTGGTATGTTCATTCTATTTTTCAAATGCGATTTGAGGTACATATAGAATTGAATGCATGGTTCTTGCTCGCATCTATCTGGTGGAAGCATGGAAATGTTATTAAGACGCAGACAAGAAGCGGAAAAGACGAATTTAACTACGGAGGATTTTCATCAGCAATTAACCCGAAGAAACGATCATTAATCTATTTTTTGTCCTTCTTCCCTTTTCTTTGTTCCCCTTTTGATCCACATACTTAATCTGGTTACGGAGACTTCATCACCATCAGCAGCAGCGTTGACGCTTAAGCCATTCCACACATTCATCGCATAAATGAGAAATTTTTCATTTCAAATTAACTCAATGGTAAATGTTTCGTATAAAAGAAATATAATGAATTAATCCACCACAAATAAGACCGGAGGATGAAATATGAAGAAAGCGCTTAACATTTTTATTTAACGGAAAGACGACAAACCATGCCACCGAATGAAATGCTATCTTATGCTTTGCACTTGTTTTAATATTATGTGTTCACAGCGGAAATTACACAAACTCCACGAATAAAAATTGAGGCTTTTCTTTCGCTATTCTTTTCAAACTCACAACGCTTAAAAACGTTGGGTTTCGGGAAAAAAAATCTACCACTTGTGCCATTCGTTAGAATAGAAGTTTATTTGTTTAATTTCTATGAATTTCGAAAATGAAATATTTCTGGTAAAAAAACAGCATTACAAATATCCAAAATGAAAACGGCACTGCGATTGTGTGGAAATGAAATGACGTTTGTGTGAATGATTGTTAGTTGAAAAAGTATTTGAAAAAAGTTGAAATAATGAGTTGTGCTAAAAATAATTGTCGGTAAGGAAAACTGAGCTGAAACGACGGGAACGTGGAGTTGATGAGCTTAAAGTGGCCACGTTAAAAAACACGCATTAAAGCAGATTAAAATTAACAAAATGTATTTGAAAGAACATTTTCACTTGATTGTACTAATACAACAAACAGATAGATAAGCTCTGGTAAGCAAATATGCATCCCGTTCATACAACCGCCCAAAGAAAATCATCCGTTCAATTACGAAACGAAGGACAACGATAACAAAATTTTAAAGTGGTGACTTATTTATTTTGCTTTCGCATTTGAAACGGTCTTAAGCACCACTTGTCTTTCCATTTTTATACGATGTAATTAAATTAATGTCAACACCGCAAAATGTTTATGTTTTTATTTTGCATTTGAAGGAAAACATCAGAAAAAAAGGCGGCCCAAAGATTTGTCACTCGCTGCAAAAAACACGAGATAGAGAAAAAACGAAACGACAACCAAACACTGTTCATGGTGTGAAACCAAACGCATATAGCTGTGAAATAAAAAGCGTGCGCCTATTTATTTTTGGTGTCAGAATTGTTACATGCAAACACTTGAAAAGAAGTAAGCAAAGGAATGATGTGCACAAAGTGTGAAATTTAATGAATGAATTTTGAATTCAATAGAATTCGTAATTTTTCATGCATTTTAATATACGGATGAACTTATTTTCTTGATGTTTTAGACAAATCTAATGGTAGCTTTTTAAAAATTACGTGTCATTGTCCACTAAAATGGGAAAATTATTTGAAATAAACTCAAAAGTGAGCTTGCGACAAAAACACACTCACAATATTATACTGAACAGAGACTGAGCTTTATGACTTTTGATAATTGAAATGGAAATTTTCTATGCCTCCGTGCCATCCGGAGAAACTGTTTAAATGTTCTTGACATAGACTAGTATCATTTTGTTCAATATATCATTCTCATTTCGATTTCCAATCTATGGAATTTTATGCTCTTTTATTTTTTATGTGTAAATTGTACGCCAGTTAGGCATTTGTTGGATGTCATTTTGTTCAACTTAAAAGAAATGTTGCGTGACTATTTTCTCACATTTGATGGTCTTGTCTATTGGTAGCCCCCTTCACAATTTTGCACTAAAATTTTATCATCTAATACGCTTGAATACTTTTTCAAATCCCGGTGGCTGCTATGTCTGCCATAAAGTTTTTTTCAGTTCTTCAACTTTCCACATTTCTCATTTTCTTTTTTTTTGTGTTCATTTTCGGCGTGTATATTACTTTTCCGCACACACCTAGTGTGTAAGGTAAAGTATTGGAATCGGTCGAAAAATTAACACCCATAAAAAATGTGTTTTCTGGGTGTTTTTGGGGCCAGGGAACACGAATCTAGCGTTTTTTCGATGTCCGAATGTATGTGCGTACCCTGTACCCTGTACCCTGTACCCTGTACCCTGTACCCTGTACCCTGTACCCTGTACGCTGTACCCTGTACGCAAAAATTTGTTAACACGATAACTTTCAAACAAGAAAAGTAATTCAAAATCTGACTTCACAGGATGATTGGGGGTGCCGAGGAATAGAAACCATTAGATTTTGAGCGACTTTGGTTGACAGGGTAAAGTGTCATGTCTGGTGTGATGCCCATGTCCATCCATGGGAAAAATTCAATTTTTCTTCCAAAAGTGATATTTAATGTATTCTTAAACACTCAAAAATGTGTATTGGGGGGTTTTTGGGTACGAGAAAACCGAATATGACGTTAGTTTTGCGATACAATCAACTTTCGAAACACTTTTCATACAAAAAATTCAAAAAATTTGGATTTTTGTATGGAAGCCATGCCTGTATGATATCGTAATGAGCTGAAACTTTGCACAGGTTATTTTTATCACACATAAATACTATTCCGAGAGTTTGAAGACATTTCAACGAATATTAGGGGCACCTCCCGAACAATATTTTGGATTTTTCGCTCTAAAACGAAATTTTGTATGGGAAGTACCCTTAATATGCATTGAAATTTCTTCAAACTTTCAGAATGTTAACTTTTTGTGAAAAAAATAACCTCTGCAAATTTTCACATGATTACGATATCATATAGGCATGGCTCCGATACAAAAATTCCCATCTTTAGTAGTTTTTGTAAGAAAAGTGCTTCGAAAATTATTTTTATCTAAAACTAATGTCAGATTTAGTTTTCTTTCATGTCGTGGATCACAGTGCGGAAAAGTTCATCTTACGGATGTAAGACATTTTATGTATTTTTTTGTGATTGCCGGCTCGAAAAGCACAAAAAATAAAATAAAGTTGAGTGGTACATACCATGACCGGTCCTTCTTGTTGACTTGCTCCCACTTCTCTTTATCTTGTTGACAATCTGAGTCATTGCGAAAAGTTGTTTGGCAAACAAACAAAGCTGAAGAAGCGAAGCCAAACAGTGAAAGGATTTTCGGAATGGTAACAAAAATGCGTGGTCAAACGAGCCTAAATGGTTGATTTTGATTAAGACAAAGTTTTTTGCCTGAATACAGGTATATTGTATTGGAAAAATGCCCAAAACACTTACACGCCTGAGTTTGGTTAAAAGCTTTTTATTGCTCTCTGACTTTTATGGTCTTAATTTAACTTTGTGAAATTTTTTTTGTTCAGTTTCATTTCTGTTTATTTCATTGTAAAATGGTGTGTATTCTGTCTACGATTGTAATTGAGGCTTATCATGCTGATCGAAAATTGACGGCTGGTAAATGAAACAAGTCGAAACGAAAATTTCAAATTATTATTGTTGCCAAATCATAATTTGATCTTTTGCTCACAATTCAATGTTATTTTTTATCCAAACGAATTTTCAATTTGCGTTAATGCTAATGTTGATGTTAATCGACGAACTTTTACCGTTCAATATTCGCATTAGCGTATAACTTTTATTTCGCTTGCATGCTAAATGCATTTTTTACACCAGACGAGACTGAACAAGTAGAGCAAAAAAACCATGTAACGTAGCTGCAAACTTTTCTCATTTATTTTCATGATATTCGCACGATAAATGTTCAACGCATTTGATTAGAATGTTTACAAAAGCCGGCAATCAACTGCAATATCCATTGGTTTTGATACGAAGCAGTTTTGGTTCGTTGCTCGTTTATTCCATATTACCGAAGTAAAGGATGTAATGTAATTCGGTTAATTTTATGACGTTCGTCTTAAAACTTAACTTAAAAACCGAGAAGAAGAAAGAAACTTACAACAACATCATGCAACACGATGTCAGTCTAAAATAATGAAATTAATGCGACTTTCGTTCGGTGTTCACTGTCAAAGTTTCGAATGTTTCAGCATATATAAAATGATTTGCATCCGAAAATCGTTAGAAGCGTCCTCCGTTCATCTAAATAAATGTGTCCTTCTCTCATTTTGGTCCGTCAAAATGTGAGAAAGTTTACTTAAATTTCCTATTAATAAAATATGCACAAATTACATCGTTTAACTAATTCGGACAGATTCATGTTTCGTTGTATGAAAATTACATTATTATTTATAGAATGGTCGAGCATTGTTGAGAGGCTGGCAGACATTTTATGTACTTGAACCAACTTCCTTTGGAGAGATAATCACTGTAAGTTATGCAAACGAGTTAAACAAAACCATAACAAAGAATGGACGCACAGTAACCATTTCCACCAGCGATGGAGATTGGATGTGGTAATTCGATTTCAAGCTTCGTATAAAATTTTAATTCATATCAAAAACCGGCGATTCAATAGCGCAGAACAGTGGGCCGTGCCTTGGACTCCACTTGGAGTAAATGCAATTTTGGTTAGTGATATCTTCTTTACTTTTAATCATTCTTTTGAATCGAAGAATTTCCGAAAAAAACGTAATACAGTGTAGTTCCGTTTCCTTGTAGTTGTGGCAGACATGAGTGTATTCGACTAAAGGGAATAATTAAGCGTATAATTAAGGTTTTGTGAAAATTCCCATAAACCATTTTTGCATGCATGCACATTCGGTGGCCATCGAATCAAATGGAATTACCCAAATCTATCCAAAGAACGATGATGGATGAGCTGAACCGTAATAATTGTGCAGTAACAACATGTCAACCAACACATTTAAAGCTATATAGTTTTCCGTGTTTTGTATTCATCTAGTATGCGCCAGAGATCTTAAACATTTGCCATGGAGCACGAGCATTTAAAATATGCGTATTCTCTTGGTATGCCTTTGTATGCGCATTCAAATACTTTGGTCGAGCGGAAATCAAAATAGAGTCAAACCGGTATCAGCATAATGAAATTGTGTGGCCACCATAATATAGGTAAACTTTGTAGATTAGACCCTGAATAAAGTTTTTCGGGGGCGTAAAATGGAAATTATCGCTTTTTGTGTGTACAGCGATCAATGCGTGAAGTTTGTGTATTCGTGTATGTGGTTAAACGAAGTTCATTCTACGAGAGAACGTGTAGTAATACACACCTTTTTAATATTTTACACCGAGACCGCCTGAGCTTATGTTCAACAAATCATTTCGTACACGAATTTATTAACACCGAGTTCGTTCAGATCGAATGTTTAAGCTCTTTTTAAATGACCATTATGGTACAGTTGGTGCGACTACAAACAGATTTATGCAAATGTTCCATCATCATTTTCCACTTGTATTACGAACATTTACATATTTCGGTCAAATACTATTCTTCAGAGGATTTAAATACGTGTTTACTGTTTACACTTTCCGAATTACTGCCTATTAAAACAAATAAATGCATACAAGTGCCTAATTTTGATTTATTCCACCAAATGAACCATTTTTACCTGCAAAACCGTCATTAAAATTGTGCCAGACCATCTAAATTATCCGACATAAATCAAAGATCTCGGGTGAAAAATTCTAATCTTTTTTATGCCGAATGCTTTATTTAACGCATCAATAAACACCTACACATAACAAAAGCAATTGAATCCACTCATTGCTGTCACTTTTCTGTACCTTTTGTATGCGTGCTCTGGTACATGTGTTTTTTTTTTAGAGAAAGGACCATGGTTACATCCACAAAGTTCAAAATAGTGACAAGACAAATATGCTGCATATAAATTATGATTTACCTTTTTGCTATCGAATTTTATGATAAGCGACCATTTTTCAGGGGGATGTACGCAACGTTGCCAACAATATCGTTGAAAATTAAATACAAACAATTCAGTCCCAAGTCGCACACATTTCGGCGAAAGAAATGTTGGAAAAACTGTACTTTTTTTACTAGGACACAACCTTTCTCCTTTCACTAATATCGTACAAAGCCAACAATAAACACGATTACTATATTATGCTGTTTATGTAAACATTTGCGGTGGAAATGGTATAAAGATACGTTTGGGGATAATAAATAACTGATTATGTTGAATAATGCCTGTAAAGCAAATGGAATGTTTGATTCTTTTCACAACGACTCAAAAACTTCAATATATTTTGAAATTCCATCCGGAAAATGGTTATGGAATTTTTTGGGAGAAATTCCGGATGCAAATTGAAACTCAATGTTAATGTTTGATGCTTAAAACCAATCAGAGAGATCAAATATATTTTTTCTTCGAATATACCATAAATTTATTTGAAAATTTCAATATTAAATTCTCCAAAATCTGTCGGTTCTCACATATGGATAGTGTAAAATGTAGTACAATATCTTTCATAACTTCACACTTTCATTTTGTGCACCGAAATAAAGGTGCATGTAAATCAGGTTCAGAACTAGGTTGAAAACACCACCAAAATTGAAACGTCTATCAATATTGTACGATGAATTCGTATTAAATTTCACTTGGTAACAAACGAAAACTATCAATTTTATGTGAGTACTTGATTGTCTATTGAAGAGAAATATTTGTCGAAAATTTACTACAAACAATTTGAAGACTATATTCATTAGTCATGACTGCAGGTGTATACTTTGTGTTGCATTCTCAACTCTCACACATTGTTAAATATTCAAAATTTATAATTTTACCATCTTTGTTTATTCCAAATGAATTGTTTGGATAGCAACTGCACAATATTCGGTTTCATAAAATAACTTTTGAACGTTAGACATCATGCTTGCATATACAAAATTGCTTTCATACGCCCTTAATCAAATTAAATCATAGATCAAAGAAGTATGAATTTCAAGCGTGCTTGAAATTTGCATTTAATAAACTTTTCACCATTCAAATAACAATTACCGATACAATATCTGCTTATATGCGCCACATTCAATTTTCATAGTAACGTATTTGATTGGCTGCGTAATATTGTAGTAATAACATGATCACTTAACACAAAATGATTATGAGATTATCCTTTAATTTTGTAGTAAGTACATGAATTTGAAAAAAAAACGCCTTAAATTAAGTTTGGTTCATATAAAATGCTTTGATACCCGACATTTACATCCTTTGCAAAGATAATTTAAACATTATTAAAACCCAATGTTATTGGATTAACGTGTAAATGAAATGCGCTTGGAGTTCGTTTAAGTCTCTCTCTATCTCCCTCGTGGACGCAATATTCAAAAATGTTTTTGAACTTTTTCGGGTATTTCATAAAATGTGAACGAAGTATGTGCACAGTGCATAGTAATCGTCAAATTTTCGAAGGGAAATGCATAGTGAATAGAAATGATGTATCAATAGTGAAATCATGTACACGAAAATGGATTCATTTATTATTCGTGTTGAATATGGCGTAAATCGTGTGTTTGTTTTTCAAACTGACCCAAATAATTAGCTTCTGGAAATTGAATTAATTATTTAGGTTGAAATTGTGTTGCACAAGTAGTACTCAATCTAAATTGTTCGGCGAAAATCAGTAGTGTAACAGAGATAGAATAGGTAATACATTCACTGCTGGCATTTTCACAATATATCGCAGCTATTCATAACAAAATTGAGTAGCGTGCAAATATGTACTTAAAATTGATATTTGCCATATATGCAATTCATAGTCAGGCGTATGCAATTAGCCAAAGGAGGCGGCGCGCGAGCACCAATTTCAAAATGCCGATTTTTTTTTGGTTTTGGCATGGTTTTATAATGGGGCTTTAGGGTGTGATAGTTTTTTCATCGGAAATAGACAAAATTCTAATAATATGATGTTTCAAATATGAACCGGAATAAAATGTATTTAAATGAGTTTTGAAATCCCAGACATTTAATGAAATCCAATCGATAATTGTAACAAATGCATAGGAATTGCGTTCAACTAAACTACCCTAATTTTTTATCTATGATAGACACATTTTCACACTAAAATTAGAGTTTTATCTTTCTCCGTTTTCGAAAACTATAAACAAAATACCATTTATTTTGGTTGTTTCGTGTCCAGGAAAATATACGGAAAACGTCCAAATCAATGTTTTTGGTACACCTAACACTGAATGTAGCCAACAGCACACATTGGCCCAAATGGAGTTCCCACATTATCTGTACAATCATCTCTGTCAATAACAGAGAAATGAAAAGCAATTACCATCACACTTTTGTATACATGGATTTTCCAAAGTATTTTAGCACATTTATCGATACTCACATTTAAATCGATATAATTTAATGACAACACTCTTCCCAACATGCCTACAAATCTATGCAATTGTCTAAATTGAATGTGAATGGCCTGGTTTTCAAAATGAAATAATTTCAATGGTGCAAAGCATTTAATTTTATATTGTTTGAATCATTTGTTGTGTATCATGTATCATGATGTTTGATGACCAAATTGAAAAGAACAACAACAACAAGTTTCTCTGGAGATTGTAAACATGTTTACAATTTGTTCCACGAGCATCAAAAATTAGCTGCTTTCTCTCACATAAGAAACATTTGTCGAACATACAATGGGGTCCTCTTATTCAATTTATAGATTTAATAGCTTACAGCTATGGTAAACATGTGCAAAATCATTTTACTTGAACGCATCGAAACAACGCACTTTTGTTCGGTCAGTTTAGTAGGCATACAGACGGAAATGGGTCGAACGTATCGGTGTTTTGCTTGATTGTGTGTATGTGTATGTGTGAATGCGTGTGTATGCATATCCATGTCCGAGGATGTGCTTCATCGATGTAACGGATGCAAGTTTCAATGCATAAACTTTTCACCAAACTCACAACAAAACACGTATGAAATGCAGTAATGACTGCAGGGGTTACATAGAAAGGAAGCGAACGAAAATGATTTCTTTGATAATCCATGGCATAATCATGCCGGAACTGGTATCGGTAAACTTTTGAAATTTCATCGACATGCCCGAAGGAATGCAATTAAAATTTGACCCATGAAAATAAATATATCGAACAGGGATAGTGTGAATAGAACAAACATTAGAGTTCTTGTAAACTGGATATTTTTTACAGTGTGTGTGTGTGTGTCCAATGTAAACTTGCAAATATGCGAGAGTTCAACCAAAATCAATATCGTCTTGGCAATTTGATGCATTTAACGCCGTCTTGCTGGTAATATGTAATATCAATATGTTTGCTGGATTAAAATCTATTCAATTATAAAGCAGTAGAGTTGACACCAAATCTACATCAATGAACACCAAAATCCCAACTTGCTTTGCCTTGCATTATGTGCACTGTTGCCCAGATTCGGTCAAAATTGTTTCGTTCCAACTGAAAAGTCAACGTAATTTTCACTCATACACACTCATTTACAATTCTATGGAAATCAATTTGACCGGAGGTTACATGACTATTTCATTGCACGGATTAGTTTGTACACATATTTGGATGATTTTATCGATTGTTGTTTGTTCAGCCAATTTCAAATACATTTGTTTGAATTGCTGGAATAGCTGCAAATGATTGCCGAATATTTAATAAAATATCGTTTACTCTTAATATTTCTTCTTCATCAAACTAAAATGAATTTTTCTCATAATACATGAACTTTAGTTCCAGGAAAACTTTCGAAAAAGTATGTTTGATGCCAGAAATTTGATTTTATTTCATTAGTTTAACTTCAAATTTTACTTACTTAAAATCGATACCAGATTTCTTTACTTGATCAACATTATAAATTCGAATCACTCTCCAACAGTAAGTGAAAACAATTGTGCCAATGGAGGGAATATACTGTGCTTGTATTTAAACATCACAAATATGACAGTGGAAGTGAATATACCATTTTGCTTGAAATGTTGAAATAATTTTCATTCCACATGCATATACCAAATCATGTAAAGGTTCAAGTTGGTCATCCGCTCGTCCTCATAGCTGCCCGACTGAATGTTGCATTCACGATTAGAATTGACCCTGATCTGTCATGTAAATCGTTTTGGCACATTCTATACTACACATTATCTCTGAGAATAATTGTAGTATTTGGAGCCTGTAATGTCTTGATGAATGTGAATGTGAGTTGTGTTTCGTGTCGATTGTTTCGTTCAATCGTGTTCTAGTAGCATAGTAAACATTCATTCATTCGGTCTTTCATTCTGTCATGGTGTGTTTTTTTGACTGTAGGGGCAGTATCTATATGGCCAACATGCTTTTCAACTAAACAAAACAATGTTTCAGCTATCTCTTGCAGTGTTTTCTATGACATATGTGAGCGTGTGTTAGTTTTAGTTTGTTTGCCGATCATTGCTAGCCATTCTATATAAGTTCATATCGATTGAGCCGATCGGCCAGAGATGTAAAGGGAACGGTAGAGAAGCGAGGGGATGAATGTGAAACTGAAAAATATGTACACATCACAAGTGTATGTGAGTGTCTATGAACAGTTATACAAATGTTGTTGGTAATCCTGTATTGTGTATTTTACTAAATAGTTCTTGAGCCCATTTAACACAAAAACGACAAACCAACGACTCTTCGCATTCCAAATGCGTGCCAGCCGTTTCGATTGTGTGAGCAAAGAGCTTTAGTTGCTATTTTGCACCGCTAACATCCTCCGCCTCATCCATTCGAATATGCATGCGTGTATATGTGAAATGGTTTCGACGTATTTTACATTTTACACGAGCACACATGAATAGACAGCAAAAAGTGAACAAAATAAAGACCTACAACAAACCATTTGGTATGCATTTGTGGTTTTAATGAAATCCATAAATCTTGAGACTGTTCCATTGTCTTCGTTGTTGATTCGGGACCGAATATTCGAATTGTAGTGTTGCAAATTGTATGGATTTGATGTAGGCAACATGCAATACATTGTTTGCCTTTTGTATGGTCGATATTTGCAAAACATTACCGTTTGTCTTCGTATCCCTTGATGATTTCTGGCGGCCTGGCGACCGCTTATGCCATCATTTTATCACTCACAATTCAATGGACAAAATCCAGCAATTGTTTAATAATTCTATGCAAATTTTCACCAATTGTAAATCCTCAGCATGTTGTATCAAACGAATAAATGAAGAGATCAGAGCAATGTGTGGCCCAAACAACAAAAACACCAACGAATAACTTTGAACCGCACACGAATATCATATACAAATTATCTTTTTATATTCATAATCAGTTCGATAATACGATGCGACTGCCCCCCCCCCCCCTCCTTCCCTCTTTATGTCTCGTTCACACATACCAGAGTTATGCAAAGATAAAATGACAAAACCACTCTCTGATTTGGAGACTTTGAAAATGTTTGTTTTTTGGCCATTGTTGTACATGTTGATGCTCTTTGTAACAAATTTTCCAATGAATACTCCGAAAAATGTCAAAAACCTATCGAAAAGTTTGCATTTTGGAAGAGTCAAGTGCAAGAAATACACCATACAATGGTTTTTACCCTAAAAATAAATCACATCTCGTCTTGAACGAGACGATGGCAAAAAATAACATTGCGTCGAGACATGGATGCAGCATATTGTCCATATTACCACGAAACATACGGTTCGGTAAATCGTCTCGTGTGAAATCTAATATTATGGATTAGTGACAAGTTAGATGAAAACAAATCGTCGGTCCCAAAATTAAGCTTCTGAAAATAACAATTTATCCAGTTCTTCTCGTTCTTCATCCTACATACATATACAGAGTGTGCGTCCGTATATAGATATATTTGACCTCCGAAACGTATAGGTTTGTTGTGATTTCCATCACAAAACAAACGAATAACCAAAGACGACCAATCTTATCTGCTTAATCACACATTAACCGAATGACCGATAAACCAAAATATTCCACAGCCATCCGTTGTTGTCTTGTCAACCGTCCGAAATCTCCGTAATTCGCATCACTTATCACTTCGATTAATCTACTCACAACATTGAACACACTTCAAATCATCTCTTGAAATGTGTGGAATTTGTAGAGAACTTTAAAACATTTCCTTTAGTATTTAATGTCAATCCGTAAATGCCCACCAATTATGGCATTGAAATAAAAATGAAGATTTTTTTTTGTTCCCGAGTCAAAATTCAATAAAAACACAATAATTCGTTTAAAATTCGTGGAGTAAAAAACACGACAGTCCCCTTTTTTGTGGTTGTGACTGCACAGCTGTCCATTATTCTTCCATTTTCAGCTAATTTAAAATAAATGCTACGAATGCCGTATTTTTTTTACATCCAAATGTGTATGGGCCGCAAATGTCCCGTTTTTCATCTAAATATCATTTTTATTTATACTTTTTCATGTCAAAAAATAAAAACCAAAATACCAAATGGCATTGAAAACTCAGGCGCATGATGGACGTTTTATATTTTTTTTTATAACCATTCCAATTTTAATCACGGCACATTTTTCGTGTGGATTTTTGTATTCAACAGACAAACAAAGCGTGGAAATGCTATTGCGTGTGGAATGCGATGGAAGCATAAAAATGAGAAAATTCAGGAGAAACGTCGAAAAAAAATGTAAAAAATTTAAATCAAATGTAATCAACAATATATTGAAAATGTGTTTCGATGTGACGCGAAGCATGGTAGTTAATGGAGAGAGTTCTCTATAGCAGTTGGTTTAGCCCACATTCGTTTCCGATCGTTTGTGCAGTATACTTCTGACTTGTGCCGCGGAGCTTTTTTTACCTTTCAACGATTTTTTTCCCCATCGTAATATGGCATTTAATTGCTTTTCGTGTCCGTTTTACTTCTTGCTTTGAACTTTTTTCATTTGCATTTTGTGTAACTTCAAAATTTGCCTATTGAAAATGACGAAAATCAAATTGTTACGATCCAAATCGTCACGATACGTAGATATATAGGAAGCAACAGAGAGATAGATAGAGAGAGAGGGCAGTACCGTTAGGATTTGAGTAAAAGTTAGTTGACAACAATTTTGCCAGAGAAGTATGCGTAAAATTGAATTTATGAAGGGATCCACATCGTGGTGTGGGCGATATGAAATTTGCTGAGCATTCCAAATGTCAGAAAATTGCTTTCCTTTGCCATTTCTCATTTCCCGTTCTCTATTTCTGTGCCATTTTTGTATTTCGATGTTCGGCGATCTCATCATTTATATATAAGTGTTTGCAAAATACCAAACACATCGTGTATCTCCTTTGTGTGAGTTTGTGAGAATTTTTTTTCTCGCGTGTATTCCAGTGTCATCATTTCTGTTGAGTCGCTCTCTCTCTCTGTGATATTGGTAACTTTTTCATTCGGATATCACCCTTGTTATTGTTTTGTGAATTCCAAAGCTGTGTCCACAATATGATTTCTTATGTTTATATATGAAATATTTTTTGTTTTCCTTTTTTCATCTTTATCAGACGCAAATGCAGGAAAAAAAGCTCAGGAAAAAAGTATGTTCCCAGGAAGAATTTACATAAAAATGTTCCGGAGAAAATCTGAATTTAAATTGAATATATTTAATTTGATGGGAACGAAACGACCGAAACAACACACTCGTCTACGACAAAACGACATGCTTCAACTTCAACTCTGACTCTATAACTTGTTATGTTGATTGTTTATATATGTGCTACTCTCAGTTAGGCTATTCCCGATTCTCGGTCCAACATCCAGAAATACTGTCGCATGTTACATATCTGACACACTTTGACTGAACATATTCTTTTTCTTCAATGTGAACAATGACAGAGAGAAGAAAAAAACCAGCAAAAACTGTTGTATATCATATATTGCAATACTAAATAGCAAATTTATTAAATTGAGCTAGCTTTTGTTGAGCATATGTGATTGCTTGCTCAAGGCGACACTTAACTAAATGCCATATTGAATATCATATATGCTTCGTTTCAAATCCAATTTTCAAGAAAACTTGCAAGCAATCAAAATAGAGACGATTCCATGTCAATTTTTTTAGAAAATCTGAAAGCATGATCATAGAGTCCATCCGCCCATCAAAACCCCAGCAAATCGAAAGAAAACTCGGCCGTCGCTTGGGGGTGGTGCATTGGCTCGGAATATTTGAAGATATGCTATCCGATCTTGCAATTTCCTATGCCCATGTATATTTTGCATATTGATTTGATTCCATAAGCTCAAATGTTGCACTTTTCGTGGAATCGCCGACATTTCACTTTTTTCTTGTGAAAAAAATCGGTTTTTGCTTTCGATATTTTTTTTTACATTTTGATAACTAGAATTTAATTCATTTTTTTCTTCTATGTTTTTGACTCGACTGCGACCAAATGAATAAATGACGATGACAATTAATTAAAAGTTTTATATAGATGATAGAATCTTGTTCGAAATGTATACGAGTGAATTCTATTAGACGCAATTTTAGTCACAAAAGTGCTAAATAATTTGTTTGTTGAAGTTTTCAATGCAATTAACAAGAGAAAGTTTGACTTAGTCCAAATATCATACGATAAAAGCTTACAAAATGTGCTTGGTTTGCCAGTATTCACATTTAAATTAGAAAATTCATTCAAAACATGTTAATTTAATTAAAATAGTTTCATTATATCTGGTTTTTTTCATTGGCAATACATATTTGTGGGGCACAGACAAAAATCGGATGGTATAGTTATCTACCATTGGCACATATAGACATTTCATGTTCGCTGACAGTTGCTGTATAAACTTCTACTTTGCATACATTTTGTGTGTCACTCTTCAAAAGCAGCAATGCTAATTATTGGAATGATTAGATCGCCAAGAGTGAGCAAATGGAGGAATATCTCAAGGGTGCTCCACGCCGAGAGAAAGAGCGAGAGAGAAAGATAGAGGAAGAGAGAATGAAAAATGCGAGAAAACTGGAGCGCAACTGAAACGACAGCATCAGCAGCATTTTCTAAATTAACTTTATCAAATCCACTAAACTGTAGTTTCCACTTTATTTTCCAACTAATATTACCAATCAAAGTAAAACTTATTTGATTGCCTGAGTTCGCTTGGGCAACGCCAATTCATGTGCATTCAGCGCAGCCACTCGAATCAGGCAAAATAAAGGTGATTGCAAAAGTGATGTAGAATATAAAGTTTACGCTTAAATCTGATTTTAAAGCCGCACCTTAGTGTACAGTGTGGTTTGTAATATGTGTATGTATGCCGTATGCATACATTTGAATTGAGCTTGTTTTTTTATCATCATCCGAATGAATATATATATATTTAGTCAGTTCGACGCCATATTGGAAGTGATGGTAATTTAAAGAGCTGCGGCACAGTTTTGAAATGTGAAATGCTTGGAGTTGAAAATGGAAAATGAGGATGTGGTTGTCATTCCTATTTTTTTTAGCTTTGTTGACACAACTCGAGATGGACGACTTGAATTTATTCATCAATAAATGCAACCATAATATCGGTGTGCGGCGAATAACTTCTCTTTTTTCCAATTTTCTAATGGCATCTCGAAATCGATAAACATAAACATTTGTTCGTTGTCGAAATAAATTGAGCTCGCCTACAGTGCTTGTTTGGATCGAGAGAGATATAGAGAGAATGCGATTCCATAATTGTGCACACAACATACTCGTATATGAGAACGATAAGTATATTAAAATGTCTTCATAAGTTTTGTTACAGCTTTCGAATTGCTTGCACAATTTTTATCTTTTAACGAGAGTAAATTGGCAAATATTTTCCACGACTAGTACGGATGCGATACCGTGCATCATGTAAGCGGAAATGTAATAAGGTAATTTCACATTTTCTATATATGTGTGTAATAGTTGCGGCAAAGCAGAGCAAAAAACGACGAACACGCATTTACTGTTAATAGACTATTTAAATGTCATTTTATGAATATTTCAAGAATGATTGTTCACCGTATATAAATAGATATACAGGCAGGTAAATAGAGAGAGTGAGTAATTTGGCTCTTTTGATCATTATGCAAGTCAAAATTACAAGCTCTGTGAATCACAGCCATTTACATATTTTGTAAAAGTCCACGTATATTTTATGAAGTGCACTCAATACAATATATCACCTGAGCATAGATTTTCCCACCGTTTTTGCGGGAGTCGAAGAGAAATTGAACGCGGAAAGGCAGAAAAGCGGACGAAAGTGAAAAAGTTGTCATCATGATATACCGTGTATACATGGTGCATGGTAAAATGGAATAAATAATAAGTACACGAACATTTTATTTTTGAGTACAAAATATATAAAATTTATATTAAATTTACATGTGGTTCATATTTGCCGCACCGTATTCCAGTAAAAGGTAATGTGCATACTAATTATGGTTGAAAGTTTCTCGGTCATGGCACATTCAAACACTTTTAGTTAGTTGTTCACATTTCATTTGAAGTGTGTTTGGATTGTCATTTTCAACATTGCACCGTAGATCCGTCAGATTCTGTATAGACAGATACAAATATAAATATACGTATGCAGTCAATTTTGTGTCCGTTTGATGGTAAATTTTATATCTATCGAAATTGTGCTACAGTCTTATTTCGGTGAGTCTCGCTTGAAAATATCGATTTTATCATGTAAATTTTTTTTTGCGTTCAGACATAGCATCCGTTCGTCTGATGGCTATGTGTGTTATGTTAACATTACTTAATATTATTTTGTCGTCATTACTTGCTCAAGTTTCGAGTACGTAATTTCTTCTTGTCTTTTTGTTTCCCTGTTCGTCTACTGGCATCGTCATTTTGGCGGGATGTGATTATTCGATGGCGGTCGTAAATGGGAAAATCGAAAAAAGAGGGAAATGGTGGCCAACAAGAATTATATGTATGGTATATGTAGCATCCGGGCGAGTTCGAATGTTCATCGGCTATGCTGGAGCAAACACAACATTTTTCACTTAAAGCTTTATCTATCCAACACATTTTTTATGCACGCATCAGCAATCACTGTTTGCATTGTAGCAGCGACAGTAGCAAAAGCATCACAATCAGCTGCTGCATATTAGTTTTGAGCGCGCTGTGATATCCTATATAAGTTGATTCTGTCACACCGTATTATTTTCGTTGAAAATGCAAGCAAAATGCACAAAAAAAGAGGAAAGATCTTTTGGGTCGTCGTTCGCTGATCGTTTCTTATCTCTTCAAGCTATGTTACAATAAGCTATATTGCGGACACACATTCCATCCGTTTTGATGTCGTGTTCTTGCTTTATCGTTTTGCGTTTCGTTTTAACGAGTTAACACATCAATGTGAATGAAATCCTATTTAACGATTTTACATTCAAACTATAAAACGGGCTTTAACCAACTATACCCATCTTCTGGTGTATGTCTGTGTATGTGTATACTATGTGGCATCGTTGCTGCCATCACCGTTGCATCCAATTCAAATGTATGCGATCGTAATTTCATCGAGCTCATTCGTTTACATGCGAAATGTATTTTATGATACCCATTTCAACACTTACTTGCATCTCACTCACATTTTATGGATTGCATTCTCTTTTCGTTAATTTTTAACCACACTTTACGCGTGCCACGATGATGAAGAAAAGTAATCAAAATTGGTTTGTTGATTTTTTTTTCTCTTTTGACCTCCTCATTGGTTTGGCTGAAGGGTGCAAGTATTGAACAACGACGATGATGAGATGTTGCTATTCTGTATGATTTGTATGGGTAACCGTAGCATTTCTATTCGTAGAAAATGCATTTTTTTACTTAATATTCGCATCGTGTGACTCATAAAAACACTCGGAACATGCGCCAATGGCACGTTACAATGCTTTCATTTATACAGTTGCTGTTGCTGTTACGTATAAATAAGTCATTAATACTACCTATGACTTTATATATCGTTTGGTGGTTCGATGACTTTAATGATTGAGCAAAAATATCTCGTCTCGCCATATTTACTGGAAGTTCATTTATTGACTTGGTTTTCATGGTTTTTAATGATGATGATTCAACCAATTTTAAAGTTGCTTTTATTGTTTTTCACAGCAATTGTGAACTTTTGTTCTGCATTTTTTTTGCCATTTCACTCATAATAGCATTACTTAAAACTCTGTATAAACAAACTGAGTTTTAGTCTTTGTTATAATTTTAATGTAGTCCATATACATATACATCGATGGAAAATACACTTTACCCTTGCAAACTTGTTCATAACTTTTTATATAAAATATGTGGGCACAATATGAGCACACATACAAATATACATACAGTGCCGTCCGAAAATTTGAGACCAAGCTCATTTTTTTCATACAATTTCATACAAATTGATGATTTTTTGGAGCAATATTTAATATATTTCGGAAATAGCTAGACCCATAATTTTTTGTACACTTATTATTTTATTTACGGAGAGTAAACTAGTGAAGTTTTACCAAAAAATATCTACGCGTTTAAAAAATATCCGAGGTTTGCACTTTCAAGTGTGAAAAATGACACATTTTGTATGAAAAATAATCCTTTTTCACACTTGAAAGTGCAAACATCGTATTTACTCTCCGTAAATAGAAAAATAAGTGTGCAAAAAATTATGAGTCTAGCTCTTTCTGAAATATATTAAATATTGCTCCAAAAAATCGTCAATTTGTATGAAATTGTATGAAATTTTTTTGCTTGGTCTCAAACTTTCTGACGGCACTGTATATGACAGAAAGAGAGAGAAAGAGATGAGAGAGGAGAGAGTGTGCATCGTAATTCTTCTTGGTTTCTGAACGAAAGCGACACAATCCATTCACGATGAAAGCGTATGTCATTTCCGTTGCACTTGGTTGTTGATCATTTATACGATTACCGACGATGCAATAAGAAGAAGAATCTATAAACAGTACCAATGAAAAGTGGAGAGCATCGAATAAAATGGAAATTCATTTTTTTTTTCTTATTATTTATCATCATGCTCGAAGGGAAATTCGCTTGACAGATAAAGTGCAACCATAATAATTATGTGCAGACGTATGACAGACAGAGAACCATTTTCATCGTATTTGAAATGACAGTTTTCTCTTAAAATAGTTGGTGACAAGACAACATATATATTCTAAAGTGATAAATCACAATAAGGCCCGATAATAGAGTTGACGAACGTTTTAACAATGGTCCCGATATAAAAGAGCATTGCCATAAATGAGTCATGAGTTATGTTGCAGTCATATCGTTTGTGGAAAAGCTTATTCATTTTAAATGATTCATTTTATTACAATTGCATTTTGATTACACCTGCGAATGAATCACAGCAACTACGTTCTGCATTTCTTTTTTTTTCGAATTCATTTATTTGCACTGAAAAAAGGACTTTATAAATCTTCGAATTACCTTGCTCTTAGATCCGGTTCGAAAAATGTAATGAAAATCAGAGTGAGATGAGATGAGTTTGTGTCGTATTATTGCATTCAATTTAGATACTTTTACCGTCTGCTGCTCAATATAATGAACGCTTAAAAGAGTCTCTGACTTTTTATAGCAGAGTGTTTGTGTGTACAAAATAGAGAGAAGAGTGTGTGAGAGATGAAGAGAATTTTATAAACATATGCACAGTGTGAGCAATAAGTAGCGATGCCAATGTCTATGCGTATGCTTTGTTTTCATTATTATCGTGATGTAGGTTTACGTTGTTGTCACTGCTGTTGTCATTGTTTGTCATGAAGATGCGAGGTAAATGAGTGTATGTGCCAAAGCGCGCGTGCTCAAAGATGAATGAGCGCATTGAATTTACGGTGCATTGTACTGTAGTAGTATATGGAAGCATCGTACAAAGTACACACTTCATCATACAATCATTTTTGTTTTTCTTTGGAAAAAAAATATGACAGACACAAAGCAGTTGCCGAGACGGTGAAAGAGTGAAAAAGAGCTTCACTTGAGCGTTCCAGTCAGTCTAAAGTCAATGCTTATTCTTCAGTGAAATATGTAAAGTAACCGCAGTTGAATGGCGCACATGAATGCAGTAGCGAAAAATTGAAACGGCAACATCATCAAATTGTGCAGGGTACAAACGTATCTGTGCGTTTGAATCGGTTTTCCGATGAAAAAAATCCACTTAGCCACACTAGTGGTTATTCCATGCATTTTTGAAAGTGATTTCATTTTGGTTCGTCGGTGTTTTACATCGGTCTCCTATCTCTCTCACTCTCTCTTTCTCTTTTCCTCCATATCTGCCTCCCTCAGCCGTAATTTGCTCCCGCTTCCCATATTTTAATGGTAACCCTTTTGCGTCGCATCTGGAGTGGAAAGAGAAGCGCATCGAGTTGAACCAACAAATACGTGCGAAAGTAAACTATTTCGATGAACTATCTCATTAAAGTGTTTGTCTGTGGTTTAAGCAAATAGACAGGGTAAAATGCACACGCTCATATTTACAAGTGTGAATTAATTAAATGCGCATTGTTTGGGCATTTGCACGTTTCAATTCACATCAGTTAAAAAATTCCATGGAATGTTAAATTTGTTGCGTTTCATTCGATTTCACTTGCGGAATGTTTGCCAATAAAATAGCTGGCCATTCTTGAAATGTTTATAATTAAATTCAATATGCATAAGGATTGAATATACCATCGCATGTGTATTTTCTCCTGAATCATTATGGTGCAGAACAACAAAAAATGCGAATATTAGTTATTCGAAGCTCGCTGTTTTTTACTCATCTACATCGACGGCTGAAAATGTTTGGGTCATTAAAAGTTTTTATTCATCCTTGCGATGATGTGACATAACGATATTTTGACACATTAAATTGCAAGGCATCAAGTCATTTTCGAAAAAAAGCAAAAAAAAGGTGAAGCGCATGCACATTTGACATTTGTATCATTAATCAAATTTAAATTGGTTTTTTTCAGTAGCATTAGAAGTAGCTAGCGAAAAAAAAACATTGACTACAAAAACAACTGACACTTTTTTGGATTCAAACGCTATTGAATTTCAGCATTTGCTTGCTTAATACATAACACAAAACGGAAATTGCCAAAAAGCGAAAATAATTGCTGCCATCATTGAACGGATTTAAATTAAGAGGATGATTTTGCATTCATTGCTTAGTTAAGCCGCTTTAAATGAATCCACTATTAGAAATGTCATTTGGCACTGGCTGACGGCAAAAAAAAAGAAACATGCTGTACACAGTATCAATTACCATACGAGCTATGTACACGACAAAAAAAGTGTCGAATGATCCACATTTTTTCAGATAGATATTTTCGTACCTAAATTATGCTCAAACTGTCACACTGCTAGCGCCACGATGGAATTCAGTGTAATCTACACTGGGTTACCGCCAAATAGTGAAAATACTTTTGCCCAGTTGCAAACAACGGACTAGAATTTCACAATTCAAACGTATATCTGTTTCCCCTTCTTCTTCGCCTCCTGTTAACCTGTTTTACAGAGATGGCGTTTTGGTGTAAGATATGTGACGTCACAATACATTCTTATTGACTGCTCCCCAAATGGTTGAATTGCGGACTTACACGGAGTATGAACGGAGCTGTGCGGAGATAGACGAGAATTGTATTAAGAATATGCGTACGCATAGTAACCATTGCGCGCACACTAATTTACTTTCATCCGATTTACTCTCATCCGTTGTATGTTGTTTTCGTCTATCTCCGCACAGCTCCGCTCATACTCCGTGTAAGTCCGCAATTTAACCATTTGGGTCGCATCTCCTGGAACTCCAAAGTTGACGTAGTGGCGCTTTTGCATTGAACAGTCTCTTATGGGGCTTAATTTCAGTGTGGATATTTTCCATTCTCAGAAGAATGTGGGTGAAGCTTAATGTGGCATAAGTTCAGAAGTAATCTATTCTTTTTATCGCAACATCGTAATCGTAGCTTTTGGAATCAATCGGATTCATCAAATCAATGGAGTAAAAAAGGTTTTTAAATCACTTGAATAGCGGAACTTACGATTGAAACGAAAATTGTCCTTTAAATGCTAGCAATTCAACATGAATCACTACAGACTTTCCACGTCGAATTTGATGCTTTTTTTGTATTTGGACTACATAAATCATTTTGAAATTACTCTCGAGCAAACTTTTGAAGTTATAAACCAGCATAAAGCAGTCAAATTGTGGATTCTTTCACATATGCTTAGTTTGGTTCAACTTTGGAAAATACCGAGAAAAAGTGATGACGTTGGAACGATTTGGTTGGAAAATAATTAAAACTTGTAAAAGCGACGAATGCGAAAAAAAGTAATCAGTTAAGAAGATTTGGCTAGTGCTATCTAGTCAGCTACTACTAGTCATCAGCAACTAACGACGTACAAACAAAGTGTCCCATGATGAAAGCCATTAAGTGGCATCTCCTATGTACGCATTCACCAGCTGCTGCTGATCGGATAGCTGAAGCAAAGGCGTGCAGATGAGCGAAACAGATTGTGAGTTTATCTTTTAAATACTTCATACCCTTACAAATCGGTATCAAATGAATTCAGTTGTTTGTTTCGAGCTCGTTTAAATCGGGCCACAATAGAATATTTGTATGCAATATTTTACACAACAATGCACTAAAATGAATTGGGAAAATAAGAGAGAGAGCGAGATGGGGAGAGAGAGAACATTTCTATTTCGACAAAGTTAAATCGAGTAAGTTTTCGTTTTGAGTATCGTCACAATAAAACTGAAGCCTAAAACTACAATCAGCACATTTTAAATAAAAAAAGAAATCCGCACGCGTTGGTGCGCGCAAAGTGGAAATAAAGTTTCTGTGCTCAAACGAAAAACCACAATAGGAATTGAGCAAAGTTTTGTTGGAATTTGATATCTTCTGTTCGCTACCCGATTTTAATCACATTCTCACTGAATAGTTTTTGTGTTGTTTTTCTTGTTGTTAGTTTGCCGTGCGGTTTCCAAGTTGTTTCACACCCCTCTTGCAATGCTTTTCATTCAAAAATACCGAGCAAAAATATGTGCAAAAGTGGTTATTTTCGATTCTCGGATGAGCGCAAAAGCGAGAGCAAGAGAGGCGATGACATAAATGGTGGTAATCGCTCGAAGTGATTCGCTTTTGCATACAACAAAGCGTTTGTCATGTTTATGAAGTTTGATTTTGTCGTTGATGTTGGATTGTGGTTGTGCTCCTTCACTTTGTGTATATGTGTACGACGCCTTGTTGCTCGAAACATATGCTAAAACAGCCGTGTTGTTTGAAACGATCCTTCTTGGAAAAATGTGTTCAATATTACCCCAGAATACTGGCATTTTGATCAATTTTGGCCCAGATTTTTTTCTAAGTCAACGGAAATATTTGTGCATGTAAACACATGACACATACTATCACGATGGTTTAATTTATATTGCTCTATCCACGACAGCGCACTCATTCCCCAGCATTTGTATTTTTATCATTTAAGTATTTTTTCTCGCTTAACACATAACTTCAGGTGAAATATCCAAAGAGAAAATATAATATGGAGTGAAATTAAAAAATAAAACACCACAAAGAAAACCATGTACAAAAAAAGACACGCTCATAATACATACAACCATACCAAAATCCACAGCAAATGAAACTCACTTTGTAACTATTTTGGTTTTGTACACAATAGAGCATGTCAGCGTCGCGGGCTTTTCACATTGACTTTGTAGTCGAGAACAGTTTTCGAAACACTTTTCATTACATACTTTGCAAATAACTATACCTCTAGGATAGCAGAATATCGTTTGAAATACACGAAATTAACGCGAAATTATTTGGATTATTATAATTGCATGAAATGAAATTCGGTCAAATCAAAAAATCACATCGCTGTTTCAGAAGCATACATGCACATCGAGTATATACATTGTGAGCATACCAACGTACATGCCACTCAATTTTATTCGTTGCATTTTGCGTGGCCTGAATATTTTGTACGCGACAAAGATGAATTGAAACCATATGAAAAGCTCGTTTAATGAATTACGTCAGTATCAAGTATTCTTGATTTTTACAAAACACTCGACATTTTCCACTTGAAAAATGAGTATACTATTGATTTTATATGTAATGACACAAAATAGCTTTGTAAATATAAAGCATTCATGATCACGATCGGAATGGGGGATCATTTATCAAAAACCCTAGCGGCTTTCATCAGAAAGGGACATGGCTCGCAAAGGGGTTATTACTTGGATTTCACACCCTCGATGCCCATTTCAAAGAGAGAAATGGGCAATATTAACGTGTCATCTGTACGCATCAATTTCGTGGCCCAGAAAAATCAATTTATTAACTGCATCGTTACATTACACATTTTAATGATAGTTTGAATAGCAAAAAGGATATTTTTGGTTCAAAATGTTTGAATTTGGTTCTATTTTGCTTTTTAAATTGATTTCAAACAATGTTTACTTAATAAAAAGCTTAATTTGTTTTTCACCCCGGAAAGATGCCGTTGAATATGATGACGTTTTTGTTGTTTCACTCCTATTTGATGCAATGAACTGCACCGATCTTGAATATTACAAATTGAGCTTCATTCGTCTATCTATCATCTTTGAGTGGTTCAAAGGAAAATAATTTCTGCAACGAATGCAATGATTTGCATTAGAGCGCATATTTCAACGATCATTTTGATAGATTTGCGGTATTTTTTCCTATGAATGAATAGCATAAAAAAGAACGAAAAAAAAAATCCTTTGAACTTTAATCTTGGCGATGTAAAACAAGCAAACAAATTCAATCGTTTTTCATTTTCTCAGCGTGCACGAAAATTACAAAAAGTAATGTTGGTTGTACAACATCGCCAGTAAGCAGCAATAAAATGGGATTTTTCTTTCTCATCTTTTACAAAGTTTAAGTTGGCACGTGCATTTCGTGTACACTGAAAGCGGACACAAGAAAACGAGCTTAACGATTATTTCTCAACAGATAAATATTTTCTTACGATCGCATTATCGCCATCGTATCGTCTTTTCACCAGTCGGATTTTCATGTTGTAAAATCGCATGAAGCATTCTGAAGTGGGAATCATCGTCGAATGTTTTTGCTTTTGATGTGGATATCTGTGACTGAATTCCGAACGCTATTCCGAAACGCTTAAATAAAAATATTGAAAATTGCTTCAGAGAAAAAATGTCCGTAGCAAAGCAACGTGCTGCATATATAGTCATTGAGTTTGGTATTTACACACATTTTTCCTTTCTTCTCGATGTGTGTGTATTTGTGTTTCTTCTTCTTCGCACTTTTCATTTCTATTGCGAATCCGGTTTTTCCTTTGTTCATTATTTGGCAAGTGAATGTTAAACGTTCGAGAATTGCATTTAAATGCTGTATGCAAAAGAATAAAGCAAGTGGGATAAAAAGAAAATAATTCGGAAAAGAAAAATGTATGCGCTAAGTACAAAAACGTGCTACATGAACGAAACGAGAAGAGAGAAGAAAAAAACTCCAGTTCAAATGTAAATTTAATAACTATTTAAATATTTTTGCAATGAATTTGCAGTTGCAGTGAACGAGACGAAGTGCGCGCGCTGCGTGTCGAGGTCGTTTGTTCGCATTTCACTCTTTCTCACATTGCAAACGGATAAAAATGTTTGCAATGTTAAACAGGGCACAAGCATTTCGAATATTTATGGCATCGCTGGCTCTTTTTTTCCGTTCCCGCAAATTCGTTCATTTGAAAATTTGTTTTTATAATTTTTTTGTTCTTTTTCGCTCGTTTGCTTCGCGACTCGCATAAAATGTGGCCATTTTGGCTATATGCCGACTCATTTTTACGCTTATCAATATTTGAATAGGAAAAATTCTTCGGAATAAAGCGAATTTGCATTCAGAGAATGTCGATTTTGTGAAGAAACAAAAAAATTAAATGTGCTTCTTGATTTGTGCACAAAGGCGGCGGCGGCATTAAGTGCGAAACAAGCAAATACATGATCCATCAATTCGTTACAATGAATCTGGATGGGTTATCTTCATCAATCATTCGCTCAATGTATCAAATTAGGAGTCAATTGCTTATTGCTCGCCTGAAATGGCCAAATCAGTCGGTGTTCAAGTCATCTATTCATTTGGAAAAATTAATTTGAATGCAGCATTCGGCGTTATAACTTTGTACAGAAGTTTCTGTTCACATTGTACCGATTTCGTAGCGAGCATTGGTTCGAATTGTGTCGCAAAATTAGTTTGTCGATGATACAGACATACTTTAAGTTTAAATTTGTCGCATCAAAATCCAATCTGCTCGTTTATGTTTGCAATTGAAATATATTAAATGCAAAAACGTTTCGTAACATCATTATATCAGCATTGTTCGGTAACTGTTTTTTCTCGCTCTTTTGATTTCGACAACAGTCGTCATTTCGAGGTTTGGGGTTGTATAAGACTTTTGGTATTCGTTAACTATAGAAATTCATCCATCAATATCGCCTCAAGCCATAGATAATAGGCGCATATTCATCAAAAACTGTCGAAAAGTTTATGGTGCGCAGAGCTCAATTATTTTGTTGGGAACATCATTCATGCAAACAATACGATCGACGAACATCAAAACGAATTCACAGACATTCATTCTTACAATGAGATAGCACACCAAATTAAAATTCGATTTAAATGAAATTCCATCCGACCACACACATAATTTTGATGCAACGAACATTCTATTTTGGAGCTTGATTCACGCATTCTCTCTTTCTTTTCAATTCTCCCTTCGGCACACCGAATGTGAATCAAACATTCTAAAGCAAAAATAATAATTAAATATTGTTCAAGCGTAAATTTGTCCGAAATAAATTTTTTTTCTCTACACCGATGTTTTTATCTTGACTGCATAATGATATAATCCATAACCAAAAACGGTTTCATTTTCAATGTAACCCAGCAGAAAGTTGAGCATGACACCGATGTTACCAACACCTTTACAACAACACAAAAAAATGAAACTTTTTAACTCAATGTTTGTTATCGGTGTGTTTTTTTTTTTGCACTCGTAACGATGCTCCGGAAAAGAGTTCTTCCCAGCCATGTTATGTTATGAGGTAATAGAACGACATGCGTTTAGTAGATTAAGTGCGATAATGTTTGCTGGTTGGTATGGTTAAATGTGAAAATTGAAGCGATAAACGTTGATAAACTTTCTTGCTTGCTCACCATTTTGTTTACTTTTTTCCAACTTGAACAACAACAAAAATTACGCATCAACTAATCTACATAAACATAACTGCTATAGCCAAATTGCTGGCAGGAAGGACTTGAAAAAAAAGTCGATCGAAAAAAAGTCCAAAGTCCCTTGTGAATTCAACTAGTCATTTTGACTCAATTAAATATGGCGATAAAATCAGAAGCATTGAAATTAATTTATGAAGCAGAAAAAGAATGCATAAAATATGGTGTATTATAACGAGTTTTTATGCTTTCGTCATTGGGATTTTTTTTACAGTGGTTTCTATTGTTTCGATTGTTGAGGCAAACAGAAAATGCGCTACTCATTAAAAAATAAACCCCATTGAAAAATTGACAGTTCTCTTGTTCGTCAAGCAAACACTTAATTTCGTGACATATTTTTCCACATAAAACATTGGTTGGGTAATGAATTCAAGGTTGGCTTTAGATTTCATTTGACAAACCATGCAGCGAGAGAACAATATTAACCGCAATTTGTGATTTTTATTGTTATTTTAATTTCGTCTTCTTTCCATATTTTTGCATGGCATTTCCTTCACCCCATCCGTATGCATTCGCATGGCAAACCGAATAGAAAATAAAAATGTTGAAATATGGTGGCAATGCTATGTGAAAAACGAAGCCGTCAAACCGGCAAAACTCTTGAAAAGTGCATCAGTGTAGAGATAGATAAGCTTTGTTTACTGACTTTATTGTTACCACACTCCGTTTTTCACAGCGCACAGAATGTAGAAGGGATGCCAAGAAAAATGGAGAATATAATGAAATGACCCAAGTTAAATTAAATAAAAATATGGAGAAAAAGTGTGACTGTAAGAGAGAGAGAGAGAGAGAGAGAGAGGGAGAGAAGTAAAAACAGACTGTTTACCACCTAATTCCAGGGCAAAGTTTGAACTATTTTTTTAATAGCCACTTCACGTCACCCGTTGCACAAGGCAAAAATATTCGCTTGTTTATTGTTTTGTCGTGGCCCCACATTGTAAACAGAGAAAGTTGGATGCATTTTATGCTCAAACACAAATATGCCAACATAGAATTGTGCGACCGACCATACATACATGCCCAAACAAAACCTGCAACCTACGGGCTGAATGCTGTACGTTTCGTTGTATGTCTTATGGTCATGTTTAATATTTTTATTATATTTCGAGTTTTTTTTCGTCGTCGTTTGTCGTTATTCGTCGTCATTTTGCATTTTCTATTCTTGTGCATTTTTCATGGGGCATCTCAAGGGGTTTCTTATTCCTTTATTCCATTTTTTGGAGCTCATTGCTTCCTTTGAAGTGGAGGTCACATTTTCTTCCTTTTTCTATCCACTTCCATGAACATCGCCATTATCATTTTTTTTCATGTCTTCGATAATTTAAGTGGAAAATGCATACTTTGTGTGTACATAAATGAATTGAAAATTGGTGTTTTGATCTTTGACAACTACAATATTAATGAGAACAATTCTCGGTGGGTTCATTTGCTTGTAAAACGATCCCGTTGTACACACTACACACACTAAAGCTGATTAACTTCAACAACTCGAGAAAGCAACAACCAATTAGTGGAAGTTGTTCAAGGTTTTTTTGTCCGTGCACGATGGTACTCCTCGGGCACCATGGAATTGGTATCATTAGCGTCGGTTTTATTGATACGATATTGCATTGGCCGCATTGTATAAAATATTATATTATAAAATTTCTATATATGCTTTACGTGAATTAGTATTGTTGCTAAGGGCATTTATTGTTTTATTTTGATGCAATAAAATAAAAATGGTCGCCAAAAGGCTAAAAAAGTAAATATTTTCGAGTAATTTAGGTCAAGTAATTTATGTGCCATATTTCCAATTAAAATGTTGTCTAATATTTCACTGAAGTGTACTTCTTCGACTTCAGAACCAATTCAATGCCGACAAAAATTAACGGTTTACGTATTCTTCACGCCGTCAATGGTAAAATGAATTGTGTGCCATGTGAAAAACCAAAGCAATGACAAGCCGTTTACATCGTGTCAAAATGGCGGTTACAGTACATGCAATTACGAATCGAAAACAGTTGAAAGCGAATGAGTGCAAAAACCACAAGTTATCATTGAGTCAAGGATTTTCCGCCATAAGCGGAAATGTATTTTACGAAGTAAATGGAAGAAATTTGTCTTGGTGTATCGTGAGGTGTTTAACAATCGATTTACGAACAATATGCAAATTTTCGAACATAAACCAAACTGAATTCCAAACCGAACGCAATAAGTTGTTCACATCATTCTATTTCAACAATGGTATGTGTTTGTGTGGGTGTTTGACAAATGGCATTTTCCCAAAAAGTTGTGTATTTTGCGTTTTCTATCTACTTGACGTTATACGGTTTTAAAATCAGCAGATTCGAAAACGACCGCTATTTGTGTAAACGACTGTTGCATATATTGAGTTTAGCATAAAACGCACGCAAGACGGATGCCGTTAATTAATTACATCATTCCCACTGTGTTTTTCTTCCATTAGCATTGAATTTGTTGTTTGAATAATTTGCAAATGCAAATTTTTAAATACAACCAAACGAAAGTTTTCCCTGGCGCATGGTAAACGGAAATTACTTTATAATCTTGCCTGTACACGATTAAAATGTTTGTTTACAGCGAAAATTTTCCGTCGATACCGATTAACAATGCAAAATATGCATCAAAAGCGCCCACATTGAAAATTGTATAGCTCACGTCATGTAGTACGAACATCTCATAACTCTTATCTAGATCATAATTCTTTGACATTGTTTTTGATTCGTATTGATCTCGAAAATGAAATTTCACGTTCACTTTGTTTTTGAGTGGATTTGTTGATGTTTTTGTTTGATTCGTTTCGGTTCACATAACAAACAACAACTTATATTATCTACACCTATGCAAAATGTTGGCGAATTAGGTTATTCCAATTGTGTAACACAGCACCTTTTATTGCTGCTGACAATATGCGCCATCGATCCATTCAAACAGAAACAATTTGCTATTCAAACAATTTGAAAACTTGTCAAATTGACGATATTGCTGTACGAGTCAATACTCTTTTTTTTCACAATATACTTTTACAACACTTTTCCGAATCACCTAACAAGTCAATCAAATGGAAACACATAAGCATCATATATATTCACAAGCACACGATATTGCATAAATAAAAACAACATGATTTTCCTTTTACCAAAGTGCCTGTTTCACATTTGCCGCTCTTATCTCTTTGTATGCATTGAATATTTTGGATTTTGCTGCTACAACACTTTCAAGCTTGATTATGTGACAATTTTAAGTTGATTCGTAACACAAATCAGGCATACGAATAATATATATAGTACAACTATTATTACAATTTGACATTAGCTTTTGCCACTTCACACGAGCATCGACATGGGAATTTATTTCCATACACTTCACAGGAGCAATGGCAATTGTTGACACCACCCTTGATGCCAAAGAAATTTGCCCACAGCAAATTTTGTGCAACCGAGTCGATAAACGTCAATTTCAATCGATGAAAAGTGTATGAAGATGGTTTTGTGAATGCTTTAAATGAAGTAAGCGTTTGAAAAGGATTAAAATTCAATTTTAAAAATTTCAAACTTCTTCCAAAGTTTCGAACGAAGAATTTCGATACAAAGAAAATCACACGATATTTTATTTGGAAAAAATAAAGTAATTCTTCTACGAAAGCGAAGAAGTTTTTTATATTTTGAAAAAGTAGAAAATCGGATGGAAACTTTACTTGAAGAACTACACCTTTATATTTTTATACATTCTATAAACAATTCAAAGTGCAATGATTTTGCTGTGGGAATATTTCATCGTCTTTCAGTGTTCGTCAGCGTATTTAAAAAGATGGATCTAATATGTATGCAAAAAAGGAAAATTTAATATTGAATGGATTTTGGTACAATAACATTTCAAAGATAAATTCAAAAGTTCGAAGTAGAAAGTTGTGTTTTTGTTATTGCACACTTTGAGCACTACATCTGAAAATCTCAGTGGTAAAATGTCGATTTTAAAACTGACTTTAGCATTTTATTATAACACTTTGCCATTTGGGAAAATATTTTAATTCACCTGTTGGCACAATCTGCCATCATGACGATAGTTTTTCTGCTTAAACTTGCAACAGTGCTGGGAAGTTTGATTTAGTTTTGGAATTTTGAACGTTTCCACTGTAACAACGCAAGTAAATTCATCAAAAGCTAAAATAAACCATCGTCAATATGAGCGGGATAGTAAGTACATACAAAAAGAGCAACACACATGTATCAAATAATGTGAGCGAAATGAATGTGAATGAAACAATATCTAATGTACGCGTTTAATTTTCTCTATTTCTCTTGACTTTATAATTGATGTAGAATGTACTTGTTCATTAGCAGCTCTTTATTTTTCGTGACACGAAATGTTAGCGCTGTAAGTGGGATAGGGGAACATTGTGATGATATTGTGAGAGAATAAATTTTCGGTGCAGATTACAAAATCGCAACACACGCCAAATACAAAATGATGTATATGAAATATTGAGCTATATGCATTTGGCGAATTCGTTGGATAATAAACGATTTATTGCGTGTGCACGCAACTAAATCATACTGACACAACTTTTCACCAATCCAATATACAATATGCGATGCGCATACATAGTTTGTGAATCATCTCTTGAATGCACGGAAGCTTCCAATGATTAATTTTACGATGTGTACGGAATAAGTTTTTTCGCCACTTCGCATTCATTGCAGTAAACTTTTTCAAAGTTGTGCTTCGTTTTTTTTTCATTGAAAAACGGAAATCGGGAAAGTATATATATGAAAAATTCATGTAACATGTTTGGATGTGGGCATTTCGCAATGGAATGATTTATAATCCGGGCGAAGAGATGAGCTTATTTTACCAATTGAGTCGAGTTCATGACACCTGCATGCAGCTGGGCACAGAAAAATATTATGTCCATAGTCTGGACTCTAGACAAATGCCATAATTTTCACATTATTAAAATAATAAAGACCGACATTATCATGATGTGTCAAAAGATCGAATTTCATTTCAATAAATGCGTTTCATTCATTCCATCAAAATTAATTGAACGACATTTTGGATTGATGAAAACAATTAAGTGGAAATAATTACCTGGTGTTTGGTCGTCTTTTTATCATTTATTGTTTTCATCATGTCTGTGACTCGTTTAAATCGAAACAAAACCATTATCATAACAGACATTTTATGTTTTCATTACCATTCGCTGTAATTTCTGTACAAAAATAGAGCTTGATTCGAAGCAACAACAAAAGAAAAAAAACGAGAGGTAAATGACGAACTAGAAAATTGCGTTTATGAATATTTAAATAAAGTGTATTGTGGTAATTCATCTTTTATTGTTGATGAAATTGGTTGACTTTGAGGTGTAAAATCATGTGACGTGACAAATTACAGTGTACCATGTCATGGAATTTTCATTTTCTCACACTGAATATCTCTAAACCACATCATGCAATGGCTTGAGTTGTTGCAACTGTCGTTTGTTTGACACCATGCAATTCGTTCTAATTATAATTTTAATCGTGTCGGTTGAAGTCGTAAAGTACATAAAACATGCTACCGTATATACACTTTCAGAAAACACTCTCATACACACCAACAACACCCACAAACCGTACATACTCTCTTCCAATTCCATTACATCAAATGCTGAACAGTTCAAAGTAAACGTGATACATTGGTCGTGTTTTTCGTTTTATTTTTGTTTTTGAAATTTTGTTCTTTTCGCTGTCAAAGGAATACAATTTGAATTGCCAGTTGTTGACTTTGGTGGATTTTATCCGACAAACGACATATTTTCTCTCATGATTATTATCCGCAACTCAGTTGCAGCAATTTCTCATTTGTGTTCACTTTAATGAGGTAATTTGGTATTCCATCTTGTTTTCAGATTCAATACAATAAACCAAATAACATTCGGATAGAATGCAACTCATCATCAGCGCAAACTTATTGCGAAACTAGATATTTCAATATATATACATGACATCTATGAATGCAAGCACCTTTGAAATTTCACTCCATGAAAAACAATGGTTTTAATTAACGGAATCAAGTGCATCCGTTTCGCACGAACATAATTATATCGAAAGTAAAGTACGTTGCACCGGAAAATGTGCACAGAAAGTTTAAATAGTTTTTCACTTCGAATTGCAAAGTTTTCCACGTCGATCGTGTATTTGGACGATTCGTCTCTATTCATTTAACTTTTTTTCTTTCGCTCAGTTTCAGTCGACTGGTATAATTAAGTATTGGTTCCTTTGTTGTTTCAACTTGGCACTTTTACCAGAGGCGTAATGAGATATTCATTGCCGTATAAATGCACAAATATTTGCCACATGTCATTTGCACTATAAATTGACACAGTCACATACCACGATATGCCAAGGCAGACTTTCTGTGCCCATCCGCAATAAAATCAATAAATGATCAGTGTAAATACCAAGGCAACCATACGTTCAAGGGGTCTGATTACCTCCCTTCTGACGATGTGATACACCCGACATTGAAGATCTGTTTTTTTTTTGTTCCGAAATGGAGCTTACACTAGATTTTTAAATTAAATTCCCCTCCTCGTATTTCAATGTTTGCACTACATAGAATGAAAAATGCTTACCCCACTCGTTACCTCCATCTAAAATCTTTAAAATCAAAATTATGGCTTCAATGGTTATGAATTGAAAAATCTGTTCTACAGCATCAAAGTATTGATGAATATTAATGCCTTTCGTAACAGTCACTCTAGAAACTGTTGAGTTAGTGTACAAAATTAACATGTCCATTCATTTCTGCACAGAATGTGACAAGTGATAATATGCATAATGGATGACATCAAGTTGAATCGTCAGATAAGTTTACCGTCAGTTTTTCCCACAGCTATTGTATGATGTTTATCTCATTTAATGTGATTATAGACTGTCATTTGCAACACAAATTAATC
Organism: Contarinia nasturtii; assembly: GCF_009176525.2. Lineage (NCBI taxonomy): Eukaryota > Metazoa > Arthropoda > Insecta > Diptera > Cecidomyiidae > Contarinia > Contarinia nasturtii. The sequence goes on along the minus strand of NW_022199294.1, from coordinate 1,602,819 downwards.
GCATTGATTAAATTATCGATTTTTGCACATAACCATATGACATATTCTATTATATATTCGGCTTGGTGTTGTCAATTCTCGAATGAACGATTTATCGGGAAAATTTTCTGATTTCAGTCGGGCCAATTTTTTCGACCGTTATGAAACGATCGTTTTTGACCACAGGCACAATTATAAATCAAAAGAAATCTCTTATATTTTCTGAAGTTGTTATCAATATAATTTTATTAAGAAATGCACTAGATAAAAGAAGAATTTTGTAAAAAATGCAATAAACGAATAAAAGGAGATATCATAAAAAAGCAACAAATCATTGAAATAATTTACATATTTTGAAAAGTATTCTATTTCAATGATTTGTGCCTTTTTACTAGCTTTTTTATTATTACCTTTGACTTCTGAATATTCGAAATTCACAATATACAATACAGTGAATCTAATTTTTTTGATAGACAAAATAGCAAGCAAAGTAAGCAGAGAAACTCTCCACTAACATAGGATTCATATGCGAATGGCGTGTGAGTGGAGTGTGTCATGCAAAATTTTGTGTACCAAAAATATTAGATTCACTGTAGTCTTTCCAAATTTGAAACATTTCGATTTTAACACTTTATATTAATCTTTCGACCTGGCATCCAATATCAAACGTATTTAAATTTTAATATGAATGCTGCAGTTTTAATATCATCATCATTCGTGCTGCAAATGCATTCATCTTTGATTTCGTGACTCGTTATGAATGACGTAATCGCACAGGTTGAATGGGGTTAGGTATGAAGAGACCAAAAATGATTATGATATTTTGCTTCCGTACAAATGATTTAAATGATTTGCCAAATGTTTCAAATGGCACGCTGTGTACTTTGTACGTAAATATCGCTGAATGCATATTGCGAATACAGTAATACACATTGAATGTTTTGATATTATCAGCATTTCAACAGACGAAAGCTAATTTAAATTACAAACATCTATCAAGTTCACGTGCTGAGCAAATGCAATGAGGTCGGACGATCATACTCGATTCATAATGCAAAATAGATTGAATTTCACCTGAAAAAGCCAGCACGAAATCATACATACAGACATGCTTAAAGTGAAGGAGAGACAGTGCACTCGCAGTATTCGCAATGAATGAAGTAATTATCTTCTGGGAGATGCATTCGTGCGGGCATTACGACCCCATTTTCTCGAAAAAGTTCGCATAACAGAAACTAACGCCGCACAGACATGAAATGAACGTCAGAATCAAAATCACTCTTCTACCTACCTCATTCTCTTCTCTTTTCCTCTCTCTTTATGCTTCTGAAAAACAATAACAATTTGAATTCAAGCTAATTGTTACGGTTTTGAGTACAATGAGGCAAAGAGCACATCAACGAACAACTAGAACACTTACCAACAACTGAGCAATTCGGAAATATGAAAATCGCTTTGCATTAAGCAAAAACTATCAAACTTTAAAATTTTACAATGTTGTTCAATATTGCCTTGCGTCTACAATTCACGTTATATTTGCATTATAAGAAAAATAAGAAAGGAAGAGATGTAAAACAATCATTCTGATACAGGATTCATCAAACATTATAATTTTCCTAATTATCTTTCATCTTATTAGTTACCATAACTGATAAATATTGTAAAAAAGGATATGATTTTATCGAACTCACTAATAGCTTTTTAATTCTCTCGTTTCAAAGTTAACTTTGAATAGCATAAAAACTTACCAGAAAAATCACTCGAAATGCCGCTTAATGTATTCAATAATTTAACACCGGAAAATAAATTCATATCGAAACTTTAAGCTTCGAAGATAAAAAATCATCGTTAACTCTAGAGAGTTTGTTGACATGTGTCATATCAATCTTGGTTAGTTTAATCTATTTTTTACTGAGTGTCAACATTTGGAAAGTCCAAATTGATAGTGTACGATAATTGAAAATCAATTAAGAATTACTTCAAATATAAAAAGCAAAATGAATAAAATATTTCGACGTATATAAAGGCACGGTTACTTTTATTGCTTTACAAATCTTGACAATATGCATTTCCATTTGCTAAATTGACTGCTCGAACTTTCAGTTCATATGAAATCATTTATAATGTGTTATGTAAACCAGTGATGGTTTTTTGTTGTCTGAATAGCGCTAGAACGCATCGAATCAGCATCTGGACAGCGCTATCCAATTGTTCCAAATTGATCAGAAATATCGACTCTATTTCCTAATAGAGATGCATGCCAAGTGCACGAATAATTCAAATCTACTAGACTAAAATAGTTGAGTGCATGTAAAGCCTTCGTTAATTATGTTTGCACATAGATTTATAATTAATTTTTATCAAACAGTAAGTAAATATAGAAAATGGCATTGAAAATTAACGCTCAGTGGTGATGTAGATCCATAGATTATTAAATAGTAAAATGAACATAAAGTTGAAATTTGATAACAAAATTCACGTTTGCTTCATTAATAATCTATGTTGATTCAATGGATTATATGTCAACGGCATTTTCACGCCGACTACATACAGTTAGTGGCTAGCAAATTTTATCTAACATAAAATCCCATATAATTTGGAGACGAACACATAAATCAGTAGTGAATATAATAAAAAACGAGAAAAAACTCGTTTGGGGATACATTTCATTTGAAAATAACCGATGATAAACAGGTAATATTACAGAAAATAAATAAAAATTCACAATTTCTCATTCAAGCTATCTACAATCGAAAAGTGCATTATAATTTAAGAAAAATCGTACGCAAATGCTTTTTATATAGTCAACAGAAAGCATGTAATCTATTTTAAGGGGACTAAATTAAATTATACATTGTTTCAAATGTGTTGCATCAAATTTGTTGTAGAATGAACTTTATTTCATCGAATAGTGTTTGGTTTTCACAATTGTTTACTCAAGTGTAATCAAAATTGACGTAAGCGTATACTTTTTTACCGACTCGTTCATTCTTTTGTGCTGGGCTTCAAACAACTGTTGGAGAAAAATAAAGAGATATGTGTGTTGGAAGTTCGCTGCTAAAATGACTTAAACTTGTTAGTTAATTTATTGAATAATACTTTTTGAAACTAGGAAGGAAATTCTTTTTCTTTTTCCCATCGTTTTTCGATGTTGCTTTTAGCGGTGCATTCGGGGATGCTTCTGACGATATTTTGAGCTTTATCATTCTGTGCATCTCCGCCATTGGTGACTCAAAAGCGGTTTTCGGCGAACTAAAATCAAAGTAAATACAATGATACTTTCATCTAAACAACACACATTAATTCATTCCCAAAATATTCTATCATATAAAGTGAATATCAATTCATCTTTTATATATATATTACCCCGCTGCTTCATATTCTTCTTTTGTAAACGCGCGAAAGTAGTCCCGACGAGTTTTCTCAAGAGCGTTTGGATCGCTATTCTTTGGAGTAACGCCCATAAAAATGTGCGATATAAAACAAAAAAGTAATGCGAAAATCAAATATATCTTCATCTTTTGGTCGTTCAAAAAACTCAAGTGACTTGAAATGAGAATTTGGACATCATTTTATATTCACCGATCTTTTCTCGATACATTTTGTATTGTGCAATTGTCAGTACAAAAAATGATCTCTACGACAATTTGAATCTTATCCATATTTATGAAGAAATTCTCGATTTAACTCGTAACGGTTGGTAATTCATAATATTAATTTATGAATTACCACCAAAATGTATTCTTGTGCGAAAATGTTGGCGTTTGAAAAAATGACGGGCATGCATTTTGAGCGCTCTCATCTTACCTTGAATAACTCAAATTAAAAATTACTCTTACTTAATAGGGTTAGGCAAATATCTAAATATATTAGAATTACGATAAGGACTTGGAATTTTTTAATATTTTTTGCGATCATCTTTGATACCAGCTGTCACAAAAAACACTTGTTTTATAATTAATACGAACACAAAAACCTTCATCATGAATGTTCAAATTTTATTCAATTCGTTCAAAATCAAATTTTATTCTCATTCAAAATCCAAGGTAATATTTGTGACAAAAAAATCTTATAATAACTGCTTCAGTAATGACTGAGAAATCGCAAACAGATAGCATTACAATTCAACCGAAATATAATTCATATTAGAAGACATTTTAGGTCTTAACATGTGTAAATAATTGAATTGTATTTGAAAAAAGTTGCAACTTTCATGCTTTTATTTTCTATTATTGTACCATTTACGAGGGCGCCATTCATGAGATTTCTTCTTTTCCTCAAGCTACAACGGGTTATCCTCTTTAATAAATCCTAGTCTTAAATAAGTAGCACGTGTGAATTGCTAAAAATAATAAAGACAATATTTTGATTAAAATAATTGTGAATGCTGCAATATTTTGAGTCACCTGAATCAGCTAAGCTGCGTTTCAGACGCTGAAATGGAGTGAAAATAATAGAAGTTATTGTTATAGTGATGGATATAATATAACTAATTTTAACTATAACAAACACTTCTGTTGTTGTCATTCCATTTCGGCACCTGACGTTAGCTTTTCGAACTAATTCAACTGGTTCAAAATATCTCTCAATATAATATTTGACAATATCCATTTTTTCACAACTAATTTCACACTTACTACTGGATCATTGATGAAATCCATATAAGCAGGAATTAGGGTCATGATATCATATAAATATTCAGGTTCATTCATACCCCAAGAGACGATCCCCAGCAGTTTATTGTCTCTAGTTAAAACCGGTCCCCCCGAATCCCCTTTCAATAAAAAGACAATAATAATTTTTCAAAATTACACATTAAACTCCAAATAAAAATATTCACCCATATTTATGATTGGTTTTCCGTCGTTCGAACTGACGCAAAATTGTTCTTTGTCGTCAACGAACAAGGCAGAATTAAAATCCGAATTTTTCTGTCGAGATGTTTGAAAATCCGCGATTGTTGAATTAACATACCGTAAATTTGAAGGAAAATAAGAGGGTGTAGTCTCTTCGTTCAGTTGCGTGTATCCCAATATGCTCACAGATTCACCTACTTTTGGTATGTAACCTCTTTCAACTAAATTTATTTTTCCGATTTTCTGGCCAAATGGTATCTTTTTCTTTAGCAAAATTACAGCAATGTCATTCTGCAGATATCGATAAATACTATATTCTGGATGCAAAAAGATCTCTTCTTTTATGATAACGTCATGGATGTAAAGAGGTTCATCGTGATTTAGCGAACCGAATTTCAAAGTAATGTTGAGATATGTGCCGGAAACACAATGTGCGGCCGTTACCACTTTATATGGATCAATAATCACGCCAACGCATTGTCCAGCCCCCATTGTTTGGCTACCATTAACGATACGTACCTCTTCGTTATATATTCCGACCATATAGTTGTGATCCTCAATTCTTTCGGCTAAGTTTCCACGAATCGCTTCCACGTAAAATCCAACTGTGCATAAATGTTCATTCAAGTGAAAGTGTTACTCATGAGAATTACTTTTTTTAAACAGTTACCTTTTCCATTTCCTTGAAATTCCTAAGAAAAACGAAAATAATTTAATATTGTAATAAAAAAATAAGAACCAAAGTTAATCATACACTTACGTTAAATAAAGCTATGAATAATAAAGAAAACCACACGTTGAATGAATTCATTGTCTTCAAGCAAATCAACCAAAATAAAATATAAACTTTTCAAAAATTGATCAGTTGGTTAAATGAAATAAGTTTTTCGTTGCTGTTAAATAGGGACAAAATGAGTGTTTATTTCCAAGAACAAGATCATACGATTTTTTTTAAATTAAGACAATGAACTGGTGAGAATGAAAATAAATAATTTAAAAAATATCCTATAAATAATCATGAAAGGCGTCTTTAAGATTTAGATACATAATTACTCTGAGAAAACATTTATGGTGATCTATAATTGTGACATTCTATTTTATTCAAATTACAAACTGTCCGCTTTGCATGGTACATTTTGTAAGTTTGACCAAATCTTAAACGTTCAAAAATAGGTGTTCCATTTTCATTTTTAACAATTCATATTTTATTTGAACAAGTGTGACCTAATACAATCGAGTCAAGTTATTCGACATAATATAATCCATGTAGATACAACGTGCTCTGAGATCATTTTTTGTAATTCTGCGAATTTTTAGTGCGTTTCACAATTTTTCCAATTTTTTGTGTAACAATGGAATACGTGATCATTATCGATGGAATAAAAATTCCATATAAAAATGGAAAGGTCGTGAAAGGCTAAAAACAATAATCCAGACACGTGCAAACCTAAACTACGTGCTCAGTATTATACGAATACAATCACAATATTTGGAAATATATGACAGAATAATATTAAAAAATATCAAATGTCAAATATGATTATTATTTTTTCAGTGTTTTCTTAAAGAGAAGCCCTACTGAAGGCAAAACAATTTGAATGGCCAAAAATAAAATCTTTGCTCTTCCAAACTGGGCTCTTTCGCTTTCGACCTTAAAAATTCACACATAGAGTAAAGTGGAATTAAGAATTTTTAAACGAAAAACCAAAATGAATTCATTTTTTCTATCTATTTATTTATTGAATCTATTTATTTTCCATTTGAATGGTGTAATTTCAGCTATTGTTTTGGTCCTCACTTCCAAAATATTATGGCGAAACTAATTTTTGCTCTTCCAATGAATATGAATAAAAAACATATAGTTGATGTTTCATATATGCGTCCCACCAAATAATAGGTTTAATATGATTTCAATGTATGCAACAATGGTATGAAAATAAAATGTTTGTTGTAAAAAAGTGAATCAATTTTGCTTTTATACATTCTATTTTATGAAACAACATGTTTTCATTGACTTCACCATCTGACCTATATATGAACCGCTTAGAATAAAAGTAGATAATGGTAGAAAGTTAAAAAAAAATCTCAATCATAAAGTGTTATGAAAATAATACTCAATCAAGGAAAAAAGTGAAAATAAAACTCGATCAATAAAAAAATTGAAAATAAAAGTCAAACACAATTTATGATCGATTTTTATTTTCACTTTTTTTCTTGATTGAGTATTATTATAACTCAATTTATGATTGAGATTTATTTAATTAATAAAAAATGATCGCCATTGCTACATAATTTTTTTTTTTTCAAAATTAAGTGTAGAGAAAGTGTAGGTAAGTGAACAACATTTTGTTTCGAAGTGTACCTGGAATTTTTTAGTGATTAAAGATTAAAATAGAAAAATAATTCAAATAAAATCAAATGAAAAATTTGTTAAAATTAAATGTGAAAGATTACATTTTTAATACAAACAAGACCGCGTCGTTATGTCTGATTTTTTGTACTTCTGAGTTAATTAAAGTTCATTAAAAAATATTCAATAATATTAAAATCTAAAAACAAGTGAAAATAAATTATATAAAATAAAAACAAAAATAATGAACAGGTGTAAAAAATAGAAATGTTATTATATTTATTTTATTTTTTTATCTTTTTTGTTCATATTCATATTCTCTTTTTATATTTCTAAATAAATAAATATCGTACAAAATGTAATACAAAAAGTGTCAAGTGTAGTTTTCGTAAAAGGAATTTGCAAGTTTTCCATGTGTCCCACCTGTCAAAACGCTGTCGTCGACTTGTTCGATAGATTCGGTCCCCGTGACAATTTTAGACGGATTGTCAACTAGTTCCGAATTTTAGATGACATGTCATCTAGTTTTCATTACATATTTTTCTGTGTGTGTGCTGTGCATATATGCCAATCCAGGCAATTGCAAACGGTATTTGATCGCTCAAAAATGTTCAGCTCAACCAAGCGTGTATGTTTTGATCGCAAAAACATGAAGTTGATTCGAATAAATTCATATACAATTATTTTGTTGACAAATCTAAACAGTCATATGAAAAAATAGGATTTTGAAGCTACATAAAATATCTCAGTGAACAAAAATATTTACATTCAAATTCAACTCGACATCCGTGGCGCCATCGCATAAAATCGTTTTGTTCTTCACAAATACATTTTGGTGAAAATCAGAAGATAACTATGCTGTATAAAATGTCGAATAATCCGATTAGCAGCTCAAGATAAACATTGAAGAGCATAAAAACGTTAAAAGTCACCCGGACGCAGTAAGTATCATTGTGTAAAACGATCTTAAAATCATTCAAACAAATTATTGAGTGCATCGCATAAAGAGGGATTATCATTTGCATGCAATGATAGATAACATGCGAAACGGATTGTCAGTTTCAAATTCAAATTCAATGTTATTGCATTTGATTATGTGATTCTGTTGGCGAGTTCTTAATGAAAGCAAAACGGAAAATCTATCCATTTTTTCGAACAAAACATTCAACGAACGAAAAATGTGAATTTTGCAAAACTAAAAACAACTTTGCGGAAGAACTTTTCCAATTATTTTTGCATGCGTGCAAAAGATTAAGAGTAAAAGAATATAGTTGGCTGAAGAGGAAGCGTGTCAAGTGAAATGAAAACGAATGAATTTTTCCGCATCACGCCACCCCTTGTTCTCATAATCAATAATAAATCCGCCTTTTATTTCAGCATTTATCGCTGCTGCTGACATTTGTCAAAGTGCTGGCACTCATGAATCATCATCTTTTGGATTGCATTTCTTATCTGTCACGTCCATGGATGGGAGAGGAAGTTTCAATTGTGAGTGGCCGCGTCAGTAAAAAAATTCAATTTAAAATTTTCAGTCGTAAACTTTTTCCCTTGTGCTATGGGAACCATAAAAGGAAATCAACCGACAACTTTGATAGAATGCAGTGCCAATGATAATAATAAAAAAACAACAACAAGCGAAACTCGTGGAATTGTGTGCTAGCTAACTCACAGCGTAGTGGAACAATTGCTTTTGTATTTGGGATTAAATTTGCTTATCGAGACTGGAATATTGCATGGTTGAACGTGCGCCAACGTCAATGATTGATTCCATTTGTCGGCCCAAGTATACTCACTCTTTGCAATCATCTTCACTTTCAATGGCACCCATTATTATCTTCTCTTCTCACAATTTTCAATTTCTAAATAATTGTGTATATTTGAAGCGATGGCATTTCATTCGATTTAATGCGATAATGGCGAAAATCACATTTCAACCAAAATCCCTATAGATAATTTTCTAGAGTCCTTTTGTTGCTTGAAGTACCAACATTTGAACCAACAAAATGGCTTTTCTAGGGTTCATTTCATTAAAACAATTCAAAATTTAACAATAAAATCGTTCAGTAAATATTCCAAATCATCATATTCTGTACGTTGATTCACTGTGCATTCACAGAGTAGATGTATTTGCAAAAAGTATGTTTTAAATGGTGTATCGCATTTCAAAATACTCAAAATAGCATAAAATCCACTTTTTGTTTATAAATCTCAACAACAATGACCAAAGTAAATATTGATTCGTTTGCAGTTCAATGAAAACTTGAAAACTTATCTAAACACATTCTGTCCATATTTTCCAAAGATAACCAAGTTAAGAATGCAAATAATGTTTGTAGCATTTTTCACTCACATTCGGGTTGAATTCGGCACATAGCAAGAATGTGCTGAATCAAATTTCAAATCGTGTAAATGTCTTGTATACATATACTAGTAAGGTCCATATAGGAAGGAATTTATATTACTACGATGTAAATGATAGATACAGTTTTCAAAGTAACATTTGAAGTTGCAAAGCAACAGAGGGAATTTAGTCCTCCGAAGCGCAACAGTACATATCATTAGAATTTTCAGAATATTTTCACATACATTTTCGACAAACTGACTGATGTCAGCTATGAACACCTTTATATATAGATAGATAAAGATTCATTTATTGAACGAGATATCTCAACCACTTCAGTTTGCTATATTTGTCTAATTTTTACTGAATGAGAAAATCTCCTCTAAAATATTTGTTAGTTCTTGCATACCTTAATTGCTCCGTCAGTTCAACCTTCGACAAAATGTAGAGAAAAAAATCTCACCATCAGAAAAAATGCAAAAGTTTAAAAAACAATTTTAAATGTCAAATATCGCTACTTTTCTAACATTTTCAATAGGTTTTATGTATAATATATTCAAGTATGACCGGTGTGTGTATCGTAGTCGACTGTGTCATTGAGACATCAAAGAAGCAAAGCAAAGCGATAACTATTTACTGGGTGTGGTCTTTGTGCATGTGGATAAATTATCTGCATTCCTCTGTGGACTTGTCCACTTCGAGTGTGCATTTTTACGAGCGCTTTAGTTTTAATTGCGAGCAACATGTTTAGAGATGTGGAAAACTATCAAATTCAAATAAGCTGTGCAAACACATCAACATCGAAAATGGTTGTTTTAAAAAGTTTGCCGTTCGTAAAAGTTTGTGTTGCGCAAAGTAGTATCGAAAGTAGCATGAATCCGATTTAATGGCATTTTTGCGAAATTGAACGAGAGAAACGCAGCAAAATTACGATGCAAAATTGTTAAGCATACCATTATCATGTCATTACAAAGTAATGAGTCGAAGAAATGCTCGACAAATTAAAGACGATGGCAGAACTGAAAAGGAGCAAGAGCGACACCAGCAACACAGACAAAAGACGAAAAGACGAAGTGAAGAGGAAAACGAAACACGTGGATGCGTTTTCATGCGAATAAAATGTGTGTATATGTGGAGCAATCGTAAAACTTTACGTGACTCAACGTTATTAACCTCTTTTTAAAAGGTTTTCACTGTCTTTTGACAAAAAGCATTACACACAGCCCTTTCGACCCACCCCCTCCACTCCTTTCGCATTCAGATTTCTTTAGTCTTTTCTCTCTCTCACTCTCGCTCTTTTTGCTGTTGATGTTTATTGTTCGCTTCAGCACACGACACATTTCGCTGAGTCTGCAGCCTAAACTCATTGGCTGTGGACGGTTATAGCAGCAAACAATGGGAAAATACAATCGAATGACAACAATATTAATATAGGCTTCAAGATTATGTGTGCGGTTCGACAAGTCCATGAACATGTTATTACCATTTTCCGAACCAAAAAAAAAAGAGCAACGAAAATACTTTTCATTGCAATATGTTGCGTGTGGCGCGTGTTAAATTCATGCTTGAATTTCTGATGGAAAATCAAATCGAAGACGAAAAAAAAAGAAATCCTTCTCGAAATGCTTTTATTTTCGTATGCCGAAAAATTACGGGGCCAATAACAAAATATGTGTACTTTTAGCATTATTTCATTCATACTGGCTTTCTTTGTGCCACGCATTTCGATTCGACTTTTATTCGAACTTCACCGTTTTACGGTAGAATATGGTATTGCGCACTTATCGGACGAAATAGAAATACGACCAGCGTTCTCATTAAGGATGAATATAAATTTTCATGAAACACTTTTCCATCTCATCGAACTCCATTTGACTCCCTTTTTGATTAAACAAAATCATTTTTAGCTGTTATACTATGTAATGCCCCAGCGACACGACATAATTTCGATTTCTCGATGAATTGACACATAACTTAATTTAATTCAAAACTCACTTTTGGTGAAGTCAAAAGTTTCGTTTCAATAACAAGGTTTGTGCAATTTGACACTCGAAGAAGTATGAAAATTCTCCTTTTTTGGTTCGAATTATTGTTTGATTTGAAATCAAAACGAGATGGTTTTAAATTCAAAACTTGTATCGGGTGGAAAGTCTCGAATGAAACTCAATCTAAACACGTCTCTGTTGCAATTTGGTCCCTCAGGAAAACCTTGACACAACATTACTAATGTGGAAATATGCGAATATGCATTTTGCAATATGCACAGTGCATATACACTTTACGCTCACAGAATGATACTTTGCATTTCTTCAATATTATATTTCATGTTGATGCTGTGATTTTCGGTTTTCGGTTCTATAATTGATTTATGTTCTTCAAGAAAATGAATGATTCAACGTAAAGTAATCGGTATCAAATGTGATTATACACTGTGATAGACACCTATTAAGAATTATTTCTATGTGACTTGTGAAATTGTTGAGAAAATCGTGTTAAAACAAATATTAAGCAATTTTAATGGCGATAAAATATATAATTTCGCTGAATTCAAAATGAAATTTTTCACTTAAATTGTCTCAAAACTCTTAACGAAACTTCAAAGTTTATTAATCATTTCAGTAACACTTTCATTCACAGTTTTTCACCCATATCAGTTACTCAGTCACTTTAAAGAACCAAATGCACTTAATGAGATGTGACATTATTTTGGAAATTAGAGTTTTATAATATCGTTAAATGTTATCATAACAGTGAGCAATAACGATAACTATTTTAAATGTGTGCACATAATGACTAAGAAGTGAATTTCGGAGTCAGCGCACAGTTTGATTACCTTCGAAAATTCAATACGTTTTTTTGGTTCATATATGTAATAAAAGTTATGCTATGTTCTTATTTTTTGAGTGCTTGAATTCAAAGCAAAACAAAATAAAAATCGAAAATCACAAAAAAAACATTTTGTGTTTATAGTTTGAACAACGTTCCAGGTCATTACTTTCGAAATTATATAAAATCGCATTTATTTTGTTGTGTGTCCGATTTGTGCCAGTGGCACCCTCATATTGTTGCATTGCATACATTCGAAATGCACATGTTTTCGATTTTATACGAATGTCATTTTACTTTTCATCACGAATTCGACAGCGTGGCGTTCGTGCCCAAGAGAATAATTTCCCGTGATCAAATCGTTCACAGAGAAAATATATATCGAAACGGATACACAACGAACTATTTTATTGGGGCCAACAGAAAAATTGTATTACTCGTTCTTTAGCTTCGTCTTCAATTCCACTTTCTTTGCAGGCAATTGCTTAAGTTAATAACCACAACAACAACAGTTGAATCACGAGATTTCGCCACTTGAATGGCGAGCAAGTGTTTGCAAGAAAATTATTTGCTTTTTAGATCAATCTTTTTATAGTGATGTTTTCTCATTTCATTTCGTTTATGTGGTACACACATCCGGTGTAAAAAAATATGTATGAGAAAACAACCTATATTACCATCTACAACAACATTCAATCCATATGAAATCATAACAACTTCGAGATGTAAGATATGTATCGAAACGATTCAGCCATCCTGTATGAGTACGTTAACTCTCGTTTTTCTCTCGGCGACGAACATAAGATGCATATGAGAAAAGAGAGACACACAGAATGAGCGAGAAAGATGAGAGCCGGAGGGAATGAAAGAGATGAAAGGGGCTAGTAAAATGGCAAAGTGACTGAACAACAATAAAGTTTTTGTGATTATGTTAGGACCAAGTTTTCGAGTGCTATGGAGTGGCCAGTTGTCGTTTTTGCGAACAAGAATAATACAATATTTTTTTATACATTTTGCTTATGTCAAATCTATGATTGACCGATCGATTTTATCCAACTCGTTATCCGGCACGTGAATGCAAAATTCACGATTTATTTATAAAAAAAAAAAACTTTTATACTCGTTCGTTGTCAAGTCATAGGCAAAAATGGGCAACAACATCTACGATGACCTCTTGGTCAATGGCTTTGCACCAGTATTTGTGTCGATAAAGAAAATTATTAAAACTGATGAAAAACGAATAGTTTGAAAAGACTACATCCACCAAAGCATCGAGCATAACATTCAACGATCTTGTAAAACATGAACAAATATTGTTTTTTCCCCTTCTTATTCTTCTTCTTCTTCTTCATAAAACCTTTAAATAAGATGAATCCACCCGAACCATTTGACACTACTGACCCTGTCATATGAATGTTCGCACACATTTCATCCCATAATTTTGGCTTTCGCAAGCGACCATACACCATATACACTTACAAACGTTGTACACTCGATACAACCAAATCTCCATTCAATTCTTATCATGTTTATTTTGCAATTTTGTTCACGTTGTGTATCTTACATGCATTTTCATTGTAGCACACACACACGACTGCAAAAACCGAGCATGTTTTGCCAGCAAACACAGTTAATGGCAATGTGAACAAAACAGAAAAACGTGTCGGACGTTAAGAATATCCAAAGAATTGTACAAGAACATACGACAGCAATTACCCTGTCATTGTTTCGCATTTGAAGTTGGTCAAATGCTTTTTGCTGTCACTCGTACCGCATCACAACGTACACAAAAACGAAACGAAAAATGTACACATGAAATGAAATAAACTGAGCAAAAGGAAGAAGAAGAAAATGACAGCAAGGGAGAGAAAAAAAGTAACTAGGAAGGAAAAAAAAGGAATGGCAAATATAAATGTCCATTTCGCATTCACATTCACCATGTTTATGGTGATGTGGTGATGTGAACAAGAATTTGTCTCGTCTCTTCAGTATGGTCCATCTTGTGGCCATTGGTATAAATGTAGTTTTCCGAGAATCATGGCTGTTTGTATCTCATTCAAGCTTGTTTTATCGCATTAAATGAACGCCGTTGTGAATGTGACCACAAATGAAGCCAAATGTATTTTGCATGACGCATATTTTTAGTCGGTTTTTGCACAGCTTTATGTGTCCGCTTTTGTTGGTGCTTTCAAATTGTAAGAGGATTTTCATGAATGCGAATTATATCGTGCAATTTGTGTACGTATTGAGACACAACGAATGTTCTTAGACACACTCCAACAATATGTTTTTAAAACGCAAACAGTCCGCTTAGTTTGGTTGACAAGAATTTTAAATTAGACTTTAAACTTTTATTTTCTTTTGTATCGACCAATTGTTATATGCCAGAAACTAGCAGTTTTCAAGTGCATTTTTATCGTTCGAGAATGGCTCGAAATGATTTAACATTGACGCAAAAAAAACTGAATCAGGAAAAAGGTAACATTTTAAATAAAAAACATGCCATGCCAGAAATAGTAGTAGCGTGCATGGAATGGATCCATTTTTTCTCTGAGACTCTGAAAATAGCAAATTGAATTATTCGACAAGCTGACAAGACTGATGTTGGATTTTTTTTCAGTTGCAATCAGATTTTCAGCATTATCGATTAATTATTACTTCAACGAAATGAATACATTTGTAATGTATGCATATTCACATCCGACTGAATATACTGGTATAAATATCACAAAACCATAAAAGTGAAAAAATAAAATAAAATAAAATAATTCATATCATTTATTGCTGCAGGCGATTATATGCGTGTGCGTGTGGGCATTTTCGATTTTCACCGAATCTTTTGTCACCCAGTGAAAACTGACCGATATAATACAGAGTGACGTGCACATTTGTTTCAAATTATGTAATATGTAACAAAAACACGAGCTTACATACAATTCAACCATTGCAACCGCCCATACCACTTACATTCGGCTCCATTCAGTGTTCGCATTATAATACATCCATCTGATAAGAGTTTTGTAATTTTATTAAATTGCATTTCATATGCAGCAAAGCATCGAATATATTGTGTGAGTGAATGTGTACGCTGTATTGGGGCGGGATACAACCGCATGTTTATGTTTTGTAATGCCATTGTTTTCCGACGCTTTCCACAAAACTTCTACATTCTCGTGATTTATGAACTGCACAATGTTCGCCATCGAATACACGACACAATACGGTGATCCGACGAACATTGGATATCCATAAGCATAGAAGCACATAAAATACTTTTGAATTATTTTATTATCGCAACGCATGCAACTTTGATACAACAACATAACAAACATTTCACCGAGTATTTGATCTAAACGAGTGACGATTGTTTCTGCGAGATACACTTTCACTCCCCCCTCTCCGCCTCCTTCTCCCTCGCTCACTCACTTTCAATTGCATGCAAAGCAGATACAATATTGTCAACCGCACTCGATTACGACCGAGCAAATGAACAAAATAGAGATATAACATTCGGTGCATTTTATAGATACATTTAAGTTTCATCAAGTGCAATGCATTCGACATTCCGTGCATTTTATGACACAGATTACATGAATTCAAACATAATATTTTACAGTTTAAAGTTCATACATTCGAAATAAATATGTATATATTTTTTGGCCAAGTGAAATAATTGCAGTGCGATTTATCTTTCAATTTATGTTTTGGCACACATACACAGTACACACGCTGGCAACCAAGCGAAATATGTAATGCTTCATACGATAACGATGAACAGGAAATTAAATTCAAACTAAATTTAATTTTAATCATTTCACTTTTTTGTGTTTATCTCCCGCTCTCTCTCTCTCTCTCTCTCTCTCTCTCTATCTCTCCCGGGTCCTTTTTGGACATTTTGATGTTCTACAGTGCAACGAGCATCATTTACAAACCGATAAATATTCTATGCTATTTCTACGCAATGTTCATCTTTTTCTTTGCTGGAATGCGACCAACAACAATTGCTGAATTTAAATAATGGCCGGCACAACAAATGTAATTAATTAATGAATATAATTACATTATATCGACAGACAAGCGAATCGTTAAAATCAGTTTGGCTGCATACGATGCAGAAAAATAAATTATTTTTTCATTGTTTGGTAGAGTAGGGGCTTTTAAAATGGATTTCATAGTCGTTATGGGGAGGACAACAACCATTTGGAAGTGGTTCACTTACACTGACATCAATTTTATTATGTCGCACACACACACAAATAATCGATCGAACTTTTTCATCGCTGTTTTGGAGCGAATATTTGTCGATTGTGGCTTTTTAACGATAGATTTTTTTTGGTTTCGTTATGATAACGAAAACAAAAGGACAGTTGTGATTCACAAAAAAAACTGAACATTTTCATTTCAAAATGAACAAGTGCAACATGAAAAATTGCTCATGAAAATTCAAATGAGGAACAGAAGCCGATTAATATATTTATCGGGACATTTTTTTTCTGGTGCGCTTCACTACTTTAAAAGAAACATATTTTCGGTCAATTATTCGGATTTCAATTTTGATTACAAAATGATTAAAAAAATTGAATTAAAATGAAATGTTGGTTTCCATTGCATTGAAATAATCGTATATTTATAGATACTCTTTCATTTCAAACAAAAAAAAAAATTTAATTGACATTACAAAGACTTGTTACAATAGCTTATGCACTCAATTCCATTATCTGGACGTTTCAAAAGCTTATATGATTACAAGAGAGGTTGGCATTTGCCGAAAATAATAGAGCACATTTCATGAACAGAGTCTGTCAACAGACTAATAAAGAATAGTGATTTCGACACTATGATTTTTTTTCTTCAATTTTTTGAGGTGTTTGTTGTTTTTCCATTCATTTCCCAACATTTTTTCGTCCAATAGATCTTCGTTTTGACATCTATAATGCGTAAATATTTTCTATATTAAAATGTTTGCTTATTCAACGTTTGTCATTTGTTCGTTAAGCCTTGGTGCAGTTGAATGTAATTCATTTATATTTTTGCAACTTACAAGTTATGCGATTGGTATTACTGGAAATGGAAACGCATTCAAACGAATGTTGTTAATTTTTCCAAAACTGTTTAAGTTGGTGAAATTAACAACAAACGAGCTTTGCAAACCGATGACGAAATTGCTTGCATTCATTTAACGTTCAGCTCGGCCTGGGGGACGGACACAAAATCTAGTAAAATCTAGTTTCATAGTTTGCTGCAAATTTTGCTAATATTTTTCTAATATTAATAAAAAAATCTACTATTATAACTATACAGACATACTAATATTGCTAATATTAGTTCACTAGTATAAACGTCAAACGTCAAATAGCTGATCTCAAAGTGAAATCATGTATGAAGTTTTCATAAATTCTTAGATGAACATTTAACATTTTTTTTATTTTTCCTGGTTTAGAAAAAATAAAATTTATTTCTATTACAATAAATACTAAAACACTTAAAGTAACAAAAAAAGTTTTCGGTGAGCAAAGTGCGCAATTCTCTAACAAGCAATGGTGAAGCAAAACAAACTAATTTTTGCTAAAATTTTGCTAATAATCCCCTAATATTCTAATATTTATAATGGTGTCCGTCCCCTAGAGCTCGGCAATCGTCGCAACCGTTGTTCAATTAATTGTTTTTTCAGTTTCTACTTGCTCTGTTGTTCGTTCAACTGTGAAAACAATATGTAATTACGATTCTACGAAATTCTAATTTCAATTTCTCAGTGGGAAAAGTTCTAATTATTATGAGCTACCAGTTGAATGCAAATACAAAATTGCGATTCGTTGCTTTTATGATGAACGTGAAATTGTGGTGATGTTGTATTGGAGTGCACGCAGCGTCAACAGCACGACCAGCTTGTGAGGGTAAATCACATCGTGGGCTCTATTTCGTCGTTATCGAAATGTAAAATCAATGAAAACAATACAAAAATGGATAAAAGAAATACCAAAAATATGCAAGCATTTTGCTGTTCGTTACCATGCCAATGAAAAGTTGTGGGCTGTCAAACTACGACGTTATGTTAATCGTTATAATTTTGGTTTTTCAACAAAAGTGGGTATGAAGCGTCTAAGCCTCTGTTTTTTCAATGAAAAGAATATGTGCATGGAAGCGGTATTTCTTTCTCTTCAGAAATAAACGCAAATTCAAAACAGAAACCACTTTGTGCCAAGGAAAACATACAATATTTAAGCTAGAGCGAATTTTAAATTCATATCATTTGATCCAAATAAAAGTTCATTTTCAAAGCCGACATTAATTAAAATATGTTATGCTGTAAATTTCATTGAAAAGCGCATGTAAAATGCGTTAGTAAAATAATTACAAAAATGTCGGTCATTATAATTGATGTTTATGTGTCCGTTGCGGGCAATAAATCCAAATACATTAAACAAATATTTTTTGTACGCCAACCCATTGAATATGGTCTTTTTCATAATTGTTCAAGTTGAATATTTCAACCGCAAAATAGAGCTTCATTACATTTTCGCTCTCGACTCAACCGCCGACATTTGTAGCTCGAATTAGTTTCGGCATTGATATTTATTTAATGCTTTCATATTTGGTAATTGAAGTTGCCTTGAAACAGTTTATTCGCATATATTTTCATAAATAAATCGTGTGAATAACATAAGCATCTATATCGATCTCAAAATAATATGGCGGGGGGTCAAACCAATGTTTGGTGGTTTTCCATCGTTTCGGAATTGTTAAAATTATATTGAGAATGATTGGAATTTAATTGCAATCGTTTTCACATATTTTTTGGACGTTTTTTAATTTTTTATGATTTTACTACTTTTGAAACCATGAATTAAATGTCCAGTAAAACGCTCAATCATGCTTAATGAATTTAAATGATTTGAGAGTGATTTGCCCCTTTCAAGTGGTCCCTTACATTAAGCACACTGTTATTATTAGTTTTTTGACTTGTAATAAAGTTTTTTTTATACACACACAAATTGTATGCCCTCCGTCATCAAAAATATATATTAATCTACTCGTTCATCATACATGAAAATATACCATGCATGCTGCATCAAAAACTTTCCGACATCAAAACTATTTATTTACCACATATAATTCCCAGCATCCATGGCCAGATTAATTATGTGAAAAATGAATATGTTATCCATCATCACTTTTGTGGAATTTACAATGCTCAAGTGCCATTTTCTGAAGAGAACATAAAATAGGGAACACTGTCAATTGAAAAGTCTACCTCCGCCAAATTGCGATTTTTTCTCGTATTCATTAACCAAAAAAGCCATTGAATCTGTTCAGTGCTTGCATTTCGGTTAATCGAAAGAATGAAATCAAAAGAAAACATGAAACACGTTTCATTCTTCCTCTTTGGGTTCCATTCAAATAAAGCTCAGAACATTTTATGGCTTAGCTTGAATTTATCTAAAATTTTATTTGCATTCAAAGTGAATGGGGGTATTTTTGAAAAGGAAGAATTCCTACCAAATTTCATGCATATAGCATTTTAATTTAATTAAATTCTTAATTGGCATCACGATATGGGGATAAAGAGCTCTATAGTGTTGAAAACCACAGTAAATCCAGCATTAGCATTCAACAAGCTCACATTTTATATGGGTTGCGAGCGTCGAGTTCGGCACAAAATACAAAGAAAAACAAAAATACAACAACTTCAATTCAAGTTAGTGAAACATAAATGCGATAGATAAATCAATAGATAAGTTTTACAGGGAGATAGAGACGGATAGAGAAAGAGAGAATGCGTATAAAAAAATGTGACATTATGTAAATGAGTCAATTCTTAAAGAATGCTCAAATTGAATAAAACCACAGGTGTGTTTTTCAAAGAGCAACCAAATGAAACGATTTCAAGCGCGCTTTTTCTTGTCACACCGAACAAAATCCACCGACAAAAGAAGCGCCGAAAACATTATGGAACAAAAAATCATATTTATCTAGTGCAGTGTACAAATAAACTTGAAAGATGAATCACACTGGATGATGCATCCATGCGAATATATATAGGACGAGACATAGTGAAAAAAGGAAAATATTTTTCTAGCAAAATTCGCACTGCAAAAATTTATCATCGAAAGAACGATTTCGCTGACGAAAATGTATGCAAAGAAAGAGGTATGAACCATGTATATTTAATGAAAATGTCAGAAGTTGTGCGAGAGTAACGAAAGCGGTTGTACATTATGATATGCTGCAGAAACGATGTTGGGGAAAAGTGGATGATGATGACATACACACAAAAAAAGCACACGAACAAATTCATGAAAATAAATTGGCTTGTTGGTGAAAAGCGTGTGTTTTACATTGGGACAACTGGTCGTATTTCGTATATATGGTATGTGCATCTTTTCTCTTTAGATACAAAGCATTAACATTAACGTCATTTACCTATTGCTTGTTCATTCTCGTATACTTCATTTCGACAAAGTCTGAACTTCATTTTTCAGCACAATTTTCAACATGATCAAAATGACGACAACACGACGTTGATAACTTTAACGCAAAAGAAGCAAAAATATAGATATATTTAGATAAAAAGTTAGATAGATAGAGAAAAAATAGAGAAATGTAACAAAAAAATGGGGAAAAAAAATGAACGAAAGTCAGCTTTTAGCGTGCACCATGAAATCTGTACTCATTTCAATGTTAACACAAAATTTCAGTTGAGAAGCGTTTTTATCACGTGTGCAATTCGCCGGGGAGAACTAATTCCGCTTTTCTTATTTGGGGAAAAAAATAAAAAGGAAAATGCGTTGATTTGCCTTTTCTCCGAACTAAATTTGGTTTGTTTTCACTTGTTCTCACTTACTTTCTCTCTCTTCATTCCGTTTTGTCACCATTTCGATGCATTTCTTTGGCATGCCGTGAGTCGATGACAAATTTACGTGTGATAAAAAAGTTGTCACAAAAATGATTATGGTAATGATGAAACTTAGCAAAAAAATAACACAGAGACAGTGAAATGCAACGAAAACTGCTCGAAAAAGTCTTTTGAACACGCAAAATGTTGACACCATCAACTATGATCTTTGCACCGTATAATCAGTGGAATTCGTTTTACTCTCTAACAACGGCAATAAATATCATATCAAATGTAATCCAGAAAAGGCTAACACACATACATGTACAAAGCAAAGCAAAGCATAGCAAGAAAGGTGAATCTCTGTCAAATGCATAACGTGGAAAATTGTATTAAAAATAAGAGCGAGAGAAAAAGCAACGTCGAAATGAAAACAAATAGTTTAT
The DNA here is from genome assembly GCF_009176525.2 of Contarinia nasturtii. Classification (NCBI taxonomy): domain Eukaryota; kingdom Metazoa; phylum Arthropoda; class Insecta; order Diptera; family Cecidomyiidae; genus Contarinia; species Contarinia nasturtii. The sequence continues at coordinate 1,581,188 of NW_022199294.1, read as the reverse complement.
TATGCTTGTTATTGTTATCACAATTCTTTTTTTTTTCGTTGCTTATTAGACCATCACATATACGAGACAATTTGCTACAGTGATTTTCGATGTTGAAGATATACCCTTTTTGCTGGAAAAATTGACAAAGTAAATTATAATTTATAGCAAAAAGCTATAAAAAATAGCTTGAGAAAATCTGATAAGCAATTTGCGAAAACGTTTGCAATGGGATTTCAAACTCTATTGTATTGATGGCGTTTTCTTTTTTTTCGTGGCACGTTTCAACACTGCACCGATTTTGTTGAGCATGATAATTTTCAACTTCAACGCTATATTTGGAGTGTGTGTATATTTTGTGAAGTGAAGACAGTTTATACGAGGAACCTCTTCAGGTCTTGAGTTTATTGTTTGTGTGAAAGCGTGAATAAGCCAATCAGTCTGGTATGGTGTATATCTATGCACGTGAATCGGACATTATATCCCATATCATTGAACGGTTGTGTATTTACTTGGACGACCAAATAAGTGTTATAATCCGATGAACATGTAAGTCTATGTGATAACCACAAAATCGAATGATAAAGTGCATTGATTCGATTCAATATTGACACGGGGTTTTTCGAACATACACAACAAGACTTGCTTCATGATTTTAACAAGATAAGGCACATTTTTCATGGTATTTATAGAAATCAACGCATGAGAGTGGAAATCTAAAGTAGTATATTCAATGATAATGGCCTTACGTAAACCAAAACGCACGTCTAGACGAGCGCACAGTGCCCAATTGACCCAAGAGACCAACAGGCAAAAATCACTCACACATAAACAAAAACATAAAATCAACACAAAAATGCTGGCATCCCCACAAATCGAATCACAGCATTCATTTCGAAATTAGATTTCTGATGAACTGAGATCACGAATCATCGAACAATTCCCAAAATGTCTCAAAGTGCATTTATCTCAACACTTGGACCACATTTAATTCAATCATTTTGTTTTCGTTTCAATATTACGGCACCAAACAACCGTATTGACACTTAGAAGATGAAGCAAAATGAAGATGTGAAATCGCCTAAATCCAGGGGCAAAAAACTCTTTCTTGGGCGTCAACATCATTTCAATAAAAAAAAATCTTTTCACTTTGACTTCAAATGCTTGGTCTATATGCAAATCGGTAATAACTTTTTTTGGTTGGTAACATAACTTTTCCGCTATTTCCCCTTGTCATAAATATCATTGGAATGTTTTTTTTTCTTTTTCCGTCAGTGTTCATTCAACGAGCTTGAAAATTTGTCTTTTGAATGTCATTAAACTATGGTATTGCCATGTAATACAGATATTCACTATGGGAAAAGCGTATCATATTTGTCAAAGTCGAACTAATGGCATATTCAATCATCAGATACGAAGTATTATCGTAACTTGACATCTTAATGCAGATTTACATTTTTTCACTCTCGTCTACCTTCGCGTGTAACACAGAATTGACAATCACCCGCTATGTTCTATTCGATTAATCTCTCTCCGGATATTTTTTTTTCGCTGCAGATATGCGTTCAATACTTGAATTATTGTGCTTTTCATTTCCTTCTTACGGACGATGGAAATTCGATGGGAGTGATATGAAGACTGCATGAAATGTGCGTTCAATCATCTTGTCGACATTTCCGCAGGTGCGAACCTCAATCGAAAACGACTGTTGTCATACGCAAACACCTATCACTCCAAACGTGATGTGCTTCTGACATTTTTACTATTACACACAAAAATATGCCATAAATAAAGTCAAGTGAATTGACGACCACTTTATATATCTTTTATTTAAAAAAATCATCAAACGCAAATGCATTCCATGATTCTGGGGCACAATCTAAACACTGTTATACCCACTCAACTGATTGCCTTTTCACGAACTTTCTACGGTGGTTGTCAGTCGAGCCGAGCTGTCATATTTAAATGCATTTCAATGATTTTCTCATTTTGCCTTCTGCTAGTAGTACTAACCACATACTACTCGTAGGCCACGAGCTACAAATAAAAAAATGTCATATGACAAAATAAAATCCATACGATTATAATGTAACATGAAATGTATGGAACGGCACATCAATCAATCTTATGCTTTGAAGTGAGCCAAGTTTTGGTGGTGCAAGGATGTTATTCTAACTAAGGATGTTATTCTATGTTATATTCAAATATGCGAAAAAGCTATATCCATTGTTTTGTAGTAAAAGAATGTAAATTTTGGAATACTACATATGTAAACGATTTTGCTTACTTGAAAATCATTTATTTATAACAGATCATACTTTAATTGAACCATTGGAGAACCACACATTTCAGTTACAATGTCATAGGTCAAGACTGAAGGGTCCCGATTATCCGATAAGCAGAGATTATTTCGATTTGCTAGGGTTTTTTGACCACAATTCTCTCCCTCTAATATATTTTGATCCGAGTAGAATCAAAAAGTCCTTTTCAAGATTTTACACAAAAATGGACTAAACCTTTTTTTTTACTTTTTTGAAAAAAAAAGTGAAATTACAAAGTTAATATTGCAGGAACAACTAATTACTACAGTTGGCTCCTCGTCTTTCCGCTAATCTTTACATTTCGAGAATGGAAATCAGAAAATAGAAAAAATTGAATTAATTACTTTGCAAATTACTGGTTCTCATTTAGTCGATAACATCAATAGAAATTGTCAAGCAAAAATGCATTGTTTCAATGAGTGCGATTAAATTTAAGTATATGAAGTGATCAGCTGTGCGTGGGTTTGACATTTTTCATCGGTTCACGCTTTTTTGTGCAACAAATTTTATAATAGCATAATGCTAAATACAACAAACACTTGAACTTTTAACGAAGACAGAGAGAGAAAGCGAGAGAGAGAAATTGGCGTTCAAACTTGGCGTTTCGTTCAACTTTTTATTTCAATTTAGTGCTTGCTAGATAATCATTTGATTCTCATCGAATATAAAATTTAATTGCGTATGTCATTTAAGTATATAGCTTTGAACGAGGGCAAATGAGAAAAAACGAGAAATCATTATAATATTATGCACGGCACTAAAATGTTAAGGGAGGAGAATGAAACAGCATTTGCGATTCGAATGAGAGTGGCCTTGAAATGCGTGTGACAATGTGCTTATGCCTGGGTGAAATTCTCTTTTAAAAAAAATTCCATTTAATTTGTTGTTTGTTTGTTGGTGGTGGTTGATATTTTGCATTTTCATCGTAGAATGTGTGGTGTTTTCGGTGAGTTTTTTTTTCAAATGGGCGTATACAAATACAAAGATTTAAGTTTGTTCGTGCACTTGGTGCCATGTAATTTCGGTGATATTGCAAAAGCATGTAGAATAAAGTGTTTGACATAATGATCTAACAAAAGCGTAATTTAAAGTAGTACTAAATGAATTTGGTTTGACGCGTGTATTCTGTGCAGCGTGTGACAAGAAGTAGGTTTTTCGAGAAGGCCCGGCACTGTGATGATGATGGTGTTGGTGGAGACTCCATTAGTGTGGGAACAATGTTATTCGAAATGGAATGAGCTCTTGGGCTTATGAGTAAAGAATGGATATATATATATAAGCATGGATCTGTTGCCGTTGCTGAAACAGGGAACCGAGTCTTGGCAATTCGCTTGCGATAAGAATGACTCGGTAGAATGCGTTGCAAAGCAAAGCAGATAATGATGATGTCGGATATCTTACTTTTTCCGTTTTCCTGCACAGTGTGCTGTCGTGATGTGTGTATGGCGCTCAATATCAACATCGTACAAGCATGAACTGTCGCGAAATATCAGGCATAATATGTAAATATTTGCCTGCTTTTCATTTAACATTTTTCGGCGTTCTCTCTCTCTTTCTGTCTTGTGTACCCGATATGCTGTTATTATTATTATATGCTAACCTGAACATGCGTGTGCTCTCTCTCTCTCTGCGTATTTATATACACATTATGTAGCTATTTGCGGCCTCATTCGGAGCACAACGGTCTGAGTATACATTTTCTGTTAGCACATTACACACACAATTTTCAGAATGTGAATGAGTGCACAAACGCGGTGCAAATCAATCCACTCTGTGAACAACCAAACAACCATAATTTAAGGCTTCATCATCTCATCTAATACCTTGGCACTCGATATTACCTCCGGCATTCGACATTGGGAAATAATCTTTTCATTTTCGTCCTCCTGTTTTTCATCTTCTTCTTCTTCTTCTGCATGTCACTGATACTAACTTTATGTACGCACCGGATAGAATATGGCAAATAACAGCTAACAACAACATTTCAAGGCAAAAATTCATTTGATTCCTTGGTTCCCGATTTCATATACAGATCATCAATGTATTTTTTATGCTTTCATTTTAAAGTATATGATTTACTCATACAAAAAATAGATAGTCGCGACGTGTAAATTGTATGTGACTTTAAATGATTCAAAGTGTCACGGCCACGGTCGTCTCATATTATGCGTGTAACATTTCGTTGAATACACGACGAGAATTCAAATCGGTATCATTTTCTATTCAAGTTTCTTTATCTGTTCTTTGTAAAAAAAAAATATAACATCATTCCGAAAAATGAAAGAGAACATATTTGCTCCGAATTGAAGAAAGGAATTTTGGGAGAAATGTACTTTTAAATTAAAAAAAAAAAAACAAATATATATTTGAAAATATGTTAACATCATTTACCCATCTAGTTCCAGCTTCCAACTTCGAACTTTGCCTTCAAATTTAAAATGGTTTTTATTATTTTTTGGATGTAAAAAGGTAATAATTGCAGAATAGTGTAATTCAAGTGGAAAGTCAATGGCATAGACTTTGATATATTCAAGAACTTTGTAGTCGTAACGCATTTCTTCTTGAAGACTTGAAAGTCTTCTCAAATAAATGCCTTTTTTACTATCGTAAATTAAAAAATATTTTGAATATCATATCTCGAATCGCCAAGAAGTTTAATGTTACGAACTAAATACGTATATCAATTTGGAACACGTTTACAGCTGTGGATACATCTGAAATTGTGTTTGCTTTCAAAACCTATAACGTCATAACTTTTAAACTTGGCAAACTAAGTAGAGTATAAAAAAATTGTGGAGGTAATTTTGGAGAAGCAATGTACAACGTTTTAAGCGTTGATGATTGATATCTTCATAATTTTCAGTATTTTACACGTGTTACAAAAACAGTATAAATATCGAGTCATTTCATACCTAATTGTTAAAAAATATTGATTTCTCGATGAATCTGAACAATATTATTATTGAGGAATATTAGTTTCTAGATAAATCGAACTAATATTGTATTGATGATTTAAACAGGTTTTTTTTTTTAGTAAGAACATTTTTCAACAAGGAACTCTTTTGCAGCTCTGAATAAAACGTTTTAAAACGTGTAACATAATAGCGAGTGGAGTTGGCAATCCAAGAAGACAGAGTGGGAGGTAAGTTCAAACGGTTTCGAAACATCCGAGGAGGTAATCGGGTGTCATAGAATGGAAGACCCAAAAAAGGTCTTTGCTTTCGAAATTAAAAGATATGAATCTCAATTTTTTGGAAAGTGTTTTCAAATCTGTTCTTCAGGGGGGATAATCTGACCTTTTGGACCCCTAGCTAGAAGCAATTGAACTTTTAAAATAGTATAAATATCCATCCATTTCGTATGAAAATGTAATCATTGCGAGCTATTCTTATTTTCTTCCTTGCCCGTAATTAACATTTCTTTTATTTTAATCTTAATTTTTTTGCTTTTCTACACCCAAGTCAATATAGTGTTTATTATAGAAAACAGAATGATGGTTTCGTCAAAAGGAAGATGGATTATTTTGGCATTCGTTCTGAATTCATTGAGTTCATGTAAATCCTTGAAAATAGCTGTAATTGGAGCCGGTGCATCAGGTCTAGCTGCTGCAAAAAATGCCATCGAACAAGGACACATAGTAGATGTCTTCGAAAAGACCGGACAGCTTGGTGGAATATGGTACTATACAGACGATGTCGGATTCGATGAATACGATGTTGAAATTCATACTCCGATGTATAAGCAACTAAGGTACACATACACATTTTAACAGATATTATCGATTTTGAAGTAAACATTTGAGTTGCTTAACCTTATATAATGTAAGCTTTCATTAATCAAGTTACAGAATAGCTTTTAGATTTTGAGTTTATTAGACATTAACAACACGATTAGCAAATAATCCATAAAAATACCAGAGTGTAACAATAGTTGCAGTAATTTAATTCAACAAAATTTGTAACGTAGAAAAGAACTTCAAATTTTATGCAAATTGTATTAATTTCAAACAGCGCTACAACACCGTGTGAATGGATGGAGTTTCCGGGCTTTGACTTCCAATGCGAAACAGAAACGCATCCAGATCGTGAAAGTGTCTGGAATTACTTGCACGCCTATGCCACGTATTACAACATAACAAATCGATTATTTTTACATCGTAAAGTTGAAAATGTTCGTTTAATGTCCAACGGCGAATGGGAAGTATTCGTAAAGAATATGCCCGACAATAAGCAATTGGAAAAACATACATATGACCATATTTTTATTTGCTCTGGTGTTGCTTCTAATCCACGTATACCAACCTTTAGAGATTTAAATTTATTCGAAGGACTTAAAATACACAGTCGTTTCTACCGTGAACCTGAAACATTTAGAGGTATTATAATGAAGTATATTAAATAAACTTGAATTTATATCAATTGATGTTGACAAAATATGGAATTTCAAGGCAAAAATGTACTAATCATCGGTTCAGGAGCATCGAGTTTGGATATTACTCGTCAACTTAAAGGCGTTGCTCGGAAAGTAGTGAAAAGCACGCATTCTACCATTGCTCCAACGGCATCACCTGGTATGTGATTGATTCTTGGATTGATTTTTCATTCCGCTCTTGATTTCAATGTATTTATTTAAAATTATATTGCATTATGGAAAAAAGGTTCAATCATCATATTTAAGGGTGAAGTACGACGTTTTGGAAAAAATGCAGTTAAATTTAAAGATGGTTCCTGGGAAAAAATCTCCGTAGTTATCTTCGCAACAGGTATTTAATTAGATTATATTAATTTACTTGTTCACTACAAGCGTCTTGAAAATGCCAGAAAAGTAGTAATACGTTCGGAATGGTATCGTTGAATCTCAGCGCTGAACATTGGTAATAATTTCCACTTGTGGTAGATTTCACTACGCATCGATGTTTTTCAGGCTATCTTTTTGATTATCCATTTTTGGATTCAACAAACTCCGGAATTGTCACAAATGGAGTTTATGTTGCGCCGTTGTATAGGCAAATTTTAAACATTGAAAATCCTACAATGGCTTTTGTCGGTATCCCCACCTGTGTCAGACAAAATCCAATGTATGACTTGCAGGTAAATTTATTGATCTTATCATTTTCACATTTTTTTAAAAATAAAAGTGATACTTTTGATAATAGGCACGTTTTGCATTAAAATTCTGGACTGGAGTCAAGCAATTGCCATCGATTGATCACATGATGGAGGACGCAAATAGAGTAGCAAATAGAAATCATCCTCATAAATTGGGACTTTATCAAGCGCAATACTTTGATGAATTGGATATTTGATAAGAACGAGTTAAAATCAATTCAGTAAAGCCAAATTTATGAAATGATGATATTTGTTTATCTTGATAATGAAAAATTTCAAATCAAATCTTTGTATTCATTACGTTGATATATACGCAATCTAGGGAGTAGACACAAACTAGAAAACTAAAAAAACTAAGAAAAATTAGCAATACTAAAGCCCGTGTCTCCCCCCTATAGCAATAAAATGAAATTATTGATGTTGAAAAGTGAAAACAGACTTTATTTTCCATTACACGTGTTGAAGAAGAATGCCGTAACATTTCTAATATTTGTTGCAGAAATATTATGCACGTAATCATGATATTATCTTGGCAATTTGTAAAAACTGGAATGATTCACATCTCAAAAAAATTGACTATATAGTTTGCCTGCTATTTTTGACTGTCTTAATGGTTGTCTCGTACAAAACAAGACGTTTTTATTTAAATTTAGTTTTGAACGATTTACTTTCTAAATCAACCAGTATGGGAACTGAGTTGAGCGTACGAAATTGTCCCCAACGAAAGACATTTTCAAAGATTTATTTTTTCGCCAGTAGAGTTCGATTCAATTCTGTTTTGTTGTTGTTTTATGTATAACATCAATGACATTCAAGAGGGACGCTACCAGACATGTGTACAAGATGTTTACTATCCTGTATAACATTTTTTTCCGAAGTGTACAAAAAATTTATCGAAGGGCCAAATTTGGTTGTACACCTGTTTAGAGGTATTGATAAAAAAAATTGAGTTCACGAATGATACACGACTGATAGTCAGTTTTTTTTTCACACGTGTTATTTCCAAGTGCTCTAAACTGAATATTCCAGCTATAAACAACAGCTGCAAATTCATTTCAAGTTACCATTGTGTTTACGTCGTATATACGATACGAATAATAGACGTAAGATAAAGACAAACAAAAATTTGTTTGTTTTTGAAAGTTATGAGGCTTGACATCTGGTTATTGGAAAATTTTGATACTCAACCATCTATGCGTGGATATAAAAGAGTATAAATATCAAGGCAATTCGTACAAAAACTTATTGACTGTGAATAATTTTTGCAAGTAAGTGATAATTTCTTTAATTTCAATTTCAATTTTTTTTTTTAATTTTCATACTGAATCTAGGTAATAATTGTTGAAAATAAAATGATGGTGTCATCAAAAGTAAGATGGATTATTTTGGCATTCGTCCTGAATTCATTGAGTTCATGTAAAGCCTTGAAAATAGCTGTAATTGGAGCCGGTGCATCAGGTCTAGCTGCTGCAAAAAATGCCATCGAACAAGGACACATAGTAGATGTCTTCGAAAAGACTGGGCAGCTTGGTGGAATATGGTACTATACAGACGATATAGGATTTGATGAATACGAAGTTGAAATTCATACTCCGATGTATAATCAACTAAGGTATGCACAGTTGAACAAATGTTATCGAAAAACAAAACGAATTTTCTGCAGCTTTTGTTAATTTTGACTAAGCTTACATAAGTAATGTGGTAATTTAAAAAAAAATTAATTATGTCATTTTCCCACAGTAAAACAACAACGCCGTATGAATGGATGCAATTCCCAGGCTTTGTCTTTCCAGATGGCACCGCAATGTATCCAGATCGTGAGGCTGTCTGGAATTACTTACATGCCTATGCCACGTATTACAATATAACAAATCGATTATTTTTACATCATAAAGTTGAAAAAGTTCGTTTAATGTCCAACGGCGAATGGAAAGTATTCGTAAGGAATATGCCCGACAATAAGCAATTGGAAAAACATACATATGACCGTATTTTTGTTTGCTCTGGTGTTGCTTCTAATCCACGTATACCAAACTTTCGGAGTATAGATAAATTCGAGGGACTTAAAATACACAGTCGTTTCTACCGTAATCCTGAAACATTCACAGGTATTTTATGCAACAAATATAAATATATCAATTGATGTTGACAAAATATCGATTTCAAGGTGAGGATGTACTAATTATTGGATCTGGAGCATCCGGTGTGGATATAACTCGTCAACTCATCGGCCATGCTCGAAAAATTATTCAGAGCAGTAGTAATCCAGTGAAACAAACTCAAGGTATTATTGGATAATTTAATGAAATAGAGCAATCGCTCAGTGTGTTTCGTATTTTTGTTAAATGAACTCAAAGAAACGATTTCACAAGTTGAAGTTCACATCGATTTGAGCTTCAATTCATTGATTTCTCATTCTGATATTTACTTTAATGCATTTATTGTAATTATGAAAGATTCACCCGTCATATTCAAAGGAGAAGTAGGACGTTTCGGAAAAAATTCCGTTGAATTTAAAGATGGTTCTCGTGCAAAAATCTCCGTAGTTATATTTGCAACAGGTATTTCACCATTTTATTTCATTTATTTCACTCGAATTTATATGGTAGATCAATTAATGTTGATGATTTCCAGGCTATCTTTTTGACTATCCATTTTTGGATTCGAAAAACTCTGGAATTGTCACCAATGGCACTTATGTTGGACCGTTGTATAAGCAAATTTTAAATATCCAACATCCTACAATGGCTTTCGTTGGTATTCCTACCTGTTACAAACACAATCCAATGTATGACTTGCAGGTATATTCATCAAGCTTATAATTGTTGCAATCATTTCTAAACAAAAATACCTCTAAATGAAATACAACCGACAATATTCCTAATAGGCACGTTTTGCATTAAAATACTGGACTGGAGTCATATATTTGCCATCGTATGATCATATGGAGGAGGACGCAAATATTTGCTCACAAAGACCATATCCTCATTTGTTGGGAACTCATCAAGAAGAATACTTGGCGGAAATCAATATTTGATGAACATAAGTTAAATTTAACTTAAAAAATTCAAATTCAAAAGCTGATAGTGGAATTGGTTGTTAATTTGTATTCTTTACCCAAACGAGGAAAATCCATATCTCTTGACCCAAATAAATACTAATAAAATTTAATGACCAATAAATCAAAATTCAATTAAAGAACAGCATAAAATAAACTTTCTTCATCATCATTGATTAAAAAAAATCGGGGTGACATCCAGTGATAATAGTAGATCTTTCAATGCTTTTCAAATAAACTGATAAAATTCAAGGTGCTTATTTCGGAATTGATAATTTGACGAGATTAATTTGGAAATGTGAATGAAGGCAAAATGCTATAATGGAGCACAAAAAAATGTTCAAAAATTCTCTCCTGAGACTTATATGAAAGTGACGTACCGCAATGTTACCTGTTATAATTTTTCGCATGGAAAGTAATGGTGACACAGTTTACGAAACGGATATTGTAATGCTATGTTTGCGAATAAATTTTATGCGATTGTATAAAGAGCGCACTGTGAGATAGGAAACAGAGAGTTAAGACGAAGAAAAAAGAATGTATCTCTTTAGCTGTGTAAGTTCCAGTTGCTGTGTATCAATTGGCTATATCTGAGCAAAACGGTAATTATTATTCCCTGGTCGAATTTAACAAAAAGTTATTCGTTGCGCAAAAGGAAAAAAACTTTTTTATGTAAATTAAATTACTTGCGCTGTGCATGAAAATCTATTAAAACGTCGAATCCGGGGCGAGATATCATTTTCGAATCGTCTTGAAGATGTTCAGCAAACGTGATGCTGGTACAATTTTCAATGCTTAAAACTTTTGAATCCAACGTAAACGACGCCAATTGAGAAACTAGCTGAAAACGAGGGAATGAAACAGCACTCGAAAGGAAGACGGACTGAGAGATATATATAGAGAGAGAGAGAGAGAGAGAGAGAGAGAGAGAGAGAGAGAGCAAAATTGTATGAGAATTTCAAAAGTCGCCGTGGTATTTAAAGTATTCAGAGAATGGCAAGCGTTTAACCACAATTTGTGTGTTCAATTTGAAAACCATGGCACCAAATCACACGTACCGCATAGTACATTATTAATAAAACATTTTAATGTATACACACAACAACTAAGGCAAATTTAAAGGCACAAAATTTACTTATACTTATGGTTTTTATGGTGCTAGACAATGAAAGAGCAAGTGAAGTCGTGTGTGTATGTGTTTGAGCAAGGCACAAAGCACATCGAAGTATTTGCATTATCCATTTGCTCACCCAGTCAGTAAACTTTGGCTGTATAATTTTTAACAAGGGCCGAAGAATGAGTCCGCAAAAAAGCCAAAAAGAAATACAAGTACGCAAATGAATGGCAAAGATATATACAGTGTCGAGAGTGGGAGAGAGGGAAAGAGTGAAAAAAGAGACCGCAACCACAACACATATATTTTCACATGAAAGCCGCATACCTCAAACCATTGCCAACACAACAAGCAAAATATTTACGAACAACTTAAAACTGATGTTCGAATTCATCGTAATATTCAATGCGGAGCGCATCTTATGTACATAAGGCATTGCATAACCAAATAATATCCGGCAAAGAAAAAAACCGGCAGCAACAACAAAGTACGCAGCAGCAGCAGTAGAGGCAAGCGTCAGAGAAAAAATGCGATTCGAATGACGAGAAGCCATTGAAAAGGAGTGAGCAAACGACAAGAAAAAACCGAATCTCAAAATTTATCATTATTATGCTGATTGATGTAAACTTTTATCTGGAATGGTGTATGATTATCATAATAGCATTTTCGATGAAGCCACAACAACAGGCAAACATCAGCGAAAGCTCAAGCGCACGCGAAAAAAGAGAGAGAGAGAGAGAGAGAGAGAGAGCAAAGTCTCCCGGGTGCTTCGCTTTTAACATTGTCTCGAACAAAGTACGAAGGAGACGATGACAATGAGCAAAGATTTCGGTTTGGTTGCCGAACCAAACAATGTTCCGATTTACCAATGGCATTTCGGAGTGCGGCAAATTGTGCTTGTTTACAAAATTTGCACCGAAATAATAAAAAAGCACCCACTACCACCACCGCCAATACAAACATACTCAAACGCTAAATCCATAGCGATTTTCTCAGCTCTTGACTCTCTCGTTCGTTTTATGAACAAAACTGATTTTATGTTATCATACAAACGCGTTATTCCTTTGCCAACCTCGGCATCATCCTTCAATTTGGTTGTGATGAAGATTTCTCCCTCTCTCTCTCTCTCTCTCTCTCAGCTCGCTCGCTTTATCCTTCCTATGTGTGTAGTATTCGCCAACACAAATAGTGGCAAAAGTCGTTTGGTTGTCGTAAAAGTAAAAGTAAGACGAGGGCTAAGTACATTTTCTATTCGATCTGCTTGTTCGAAATATAATCCATGATCTAGCCAAATAGAGCTCTTGTTCTCCGTAGTCGTGTATAATAGAAATGTTCGGCATGTGCACGCTAGATACCATGCAACTTTTTATTTTCAATTTATCACAAGCATTTCGGGTTTTTCGACTGCGATGTGAATATGTTCGTCTTATTTCATTTCGTTAGGAGTTTAGTTAGTGTACGTGAATCGATCGATTGTCATAAATCACGGTAATGCTTCAATGCAAAATATGTTCGTAATCAGCTCATCTTATCCTCTTAAAGTATTTTTCCGCCGAGAACATATGTTTAAGAAGACATCGAAAATGCATGACGGCACACACATCACAAAAAAATCAATCGCAAATTTGCGTACAATGCTTTTATACTTGACTTCGAACAAACGAACGAACAAACGAATTGAATATGAATGCTTATTTTACTCGACAAATTGAACACGGAGCTTTTGTCAAACATAAAAATGCGGAACAATAACAAGTAACTGTTTAAGCGAATAACAAAGAAACAAAAAAGAAATGCTTGATGCTCGAATATATTTTGACGACTAGATTGAAGCCGGAATAAAAATCAGTTCGACAAGCATAAAACGTAGAATGACAAGGAAATAGAACTCATTTCTTGGAAAGCGTTGATAAAAGAAATTGAATCATCTCAATCGATTTAAAGCTGATTTTTACCTCTATTTTTGGATGGAGGTTCAACGAATTTATCTAAGGTAAGTAGGTGAAATGCTATTTATAAAATTGTGAACTGACACATTCAGTGCATTCCAAATGGGAGTGATGAAAAACGTAAAAAATACTTGTTTAGAGACTTCAAATTTGTCATTATTTCCAATTTTAGTAGACTTTAAATTGCATGAAGATAAAAATGCATAACATTCTATTGAAGAATGGTTTAATCAGGAATAGCGATAGATTGATTCAATTTGCTAGTGAAAAGAGGTCGGTGCTCAAAAAATTGAATATTGATAAATAAGTTATCGAAGTAGAGACCCACAGACATGCGAGAAAAGATCCGACGGACGAATACATTTTTCTGTATAACAGCGGATCACCAAACTTTTTCGGAGAAACTGACAGATTTTTCCGGACTTCTGTTTAATATTGGGGTATCCGCCGAGGGAGCTATGACCATTACTTATCTAATAATGAAAAGAATTTGGCTTCACATCGGTTTGGTTTAATGTTATTTCAAGGAAATCGTTTTAATTGTCAGAATACAAAATATTTCTTAGAAAATGTCAACGTTCAATTTAATTTACGATACTTTTGTTAATGTCTTCATTATCCGTCGGTTATATCGCTTAAGTTCAATTAACAATGGTAAAATATGCGATCATAAACAGGGTAGACAGTATCGTCATCGGTAATAAATTTCCGGCTTTTATTGTGTCATCACCGTCAGCTGAAGTATTTTTTTTAATAGACGCTTTAAACGTCATTATTCTTTATTGAAATTGAAAAGTTCGTCTGTACGCGTGCAACATGTTGCCGCGAGGTCAACTCATATGTTGGCGGCAAGAGAAAAAAACGCAATTACAATTGTCTTGTTTTTTGGCTAAAATAAATGAAAGAGATTGCATTCTTCAATAGTAATCCATTTTTCAATGACAACTTTTTCAATACTTTTTCAATTTGTACAAAAATTGTGATCGGTAATTTCGAGTTTTGTCAGTTGCCACAAAAATCACTCACCGTATATGTCTTTTGGTTGAAATAGAACATTTTAAGTGATTTCAAGAAGTGGTACATGTCCCACGAGATGTGTGTAAGTATTGGAAGTTAAAAAAATATAGCGTATAAAACCAAAACGGGTCGCTTAAATATCAAATTCAAAATATGGACGGTTCTTTCAAATACACATTTTTAACGAAGTTTACAAAATTGTCTAATCGCATTTGATATTAAAATTACGCTCAATTTGCATTTGAATGGAAATGACTTAATGACACAATACGTTTGAAATGGAAAGAAGTGTGAATTGTGAATTATCACAAATTTCATTTGTTCAAATCTTGTATATCATGTGTGAACAGTGTGGCGCATATACAAAAGAGATAATAATATACAACGGAGAAATCGTGCACGATACGGAATTGAATTGTATGAAGTACTTTCGTTAGATGAGAGTTCTGCTGGGAGCAGCAAAAGTCGCATTTACACTAAAATTAAAATGATATTTTAAATGGTGTTCAACTTTTTTTCTTTCCGTTGTAGAATATTTTTTCCCAAATAGTCATTGAAATTCTATGAATACATCCGTTTAAAAATGACATGTACAACATGGTAGACGTTAATTTCAATATCTCGTCATATATAGCTTGGAATTTGTTCATTAAAATCCTGGCCTCGTAATTCTGTGCAACCATTTAAAATTGGCACTTTTACGCGAAATTCTCTTTCTCATGTAAGGCGCTCGTGTTGGGCTGTTAGGATTCACTTGCTTCATCTCACTCTCCTCCTCTCTCTCTCTCTCTCTCTCTCTCTCTCTCTCTCTCTCTCTCTCTTCAGCACCGTTCTCAACTATAACAGCAATTTGCAATTAACGTAATGAGACTAATTTAGGAAGTTTTCACTGTGAATCCATTACTGTTCGCCCACAAGACCAAGACACTTCCAACCTCCGAGATATAACAAACCAAATGCTTATTCACGGCTTTTAAGTTTTATGAATTACTGAAAATGCCACCGCTTCATAATTTGTTCGCTCTCTATATCTCTATCATTTTCTTCCCTTTGTCGCTTAGTTCATATTGGGTGAACACTGAACACGCACACATACATTGGCAGGTTAACTTCGACACACAGTATCTGTACGGTTTAATTCAATGATTTATTAGTAAAAATGAAATGATGTTGATTTTTTTTTTTTTTGGTTTATGCTATGTTTGCTTAGTTGTTCAGGGTTTTGTCGTGTTGAAAACCTAAGTCGGATATTAAAACTTTTCAGCCAAATTGCCTGACAACCTTGTTTCACTGCATTTGAACATCCGTTTATTGATCGTATTACTGGAAGGGGACGCATTGCTGGGGGGAGGGCGTGGTATTGGACCTCATTGCAACTGAATTCAGATCAAAAATTAAAAATAATTACTGTTTTTCACGAGTTCCGAAACCGTTCCAAGGCAATGACAGAAAATGTGTGATAAATTAATTTTACGGTCGAATCGGCTTATCTCATTTCACTTTGCAGCTTCTCTGCCCCTCTCTTTCGCTTATCTTCTCTCTGGAGTTTATAAAATCGTTTATTTTTTTCAAGCTGTTTTGCTATTCGAACAACGTGAGTGTTGTGAACCATGAAAATGACTGTTGCAAGTTTCGAGTAGTTCATGTTAAATGCTGCATTCAATAAAATTCCCAAGCTTAATTTTATTCGTGTTTGTAAAAACAGTGATCATCCGTACGATTTGTTTTTTTTTGTTGCTCTTCATTCTCGTTTTCGTTCATCTAACTGTTTTTCATCTTCATTTTTTATCACTTTATAAAATGCATTTACGAAGAGAAAAAGAATCCTTCGCTCTGCACGCTGCAATGTAATAAAATGTAGAAAGTTTCGTTTTTTTTTTCAAATGTATCTGCTAGTCGGGAGAGTTGATACGCAGATAGCGTAAGTGTGCGAACGAACAACAAATGAAAACGTGTCCAGAAGCAAAAACGATTGAAAACACATTGCAATAAAAATGCACAAAGACAAAGCATATCAATACGGACAGTGGAATCCATGATTGCTTTTTTGTTGTGTCCCACTTCGTCGTACGGACAAAAAAGGATTGCTGTTCCCGTAAATCCGAAATAAACGTGTATTATTTTATGCATACCAAGTGAACGGATAGTGACATTAACATAGTGAGCGAGAGTGTGTGTATGTATGTGTGTGAGAAAAAGCAACACACGGGGCAGAGAGAGAGTAAGCAGATGGAGCAATCCGTTTGTTAGATATATTAAAAAGAGGATGTTGGACACTGGCAATGAGTTGCAAATTTTGCATAAGGATTTCGTAAGTTTGCGTGTATTTTCTCTGGCTGAAGCCTGATTTTCTTGTCGTTTTCGTTTCGTTCGATTTTCTCCACCGCATTCGTACCCTATTTCTAGCACCACTTTCTCTCTTTTTAGTTCTCTCTCGCTCTCTCTCTCTCTCTCTCTCTCTCTCTTTGGCCCTTCGATGCACTTCACAAAAGTAGAAGCGGTCATTTACAAAACTTTTGTTGCTGTTTGGTGCGATAAAATTGTTTTTCGTTGTTACTTTGCGCTTTTCTATCTTTTTCCCATTTATCTCCGTTTGCTGTTCTGTTCCGTTGCTCGATGCTTTTATCCAATGTGTCATGAACGAAACGAATAAATTTGTCGGGTACAGTACATTCATTTTAGCATTGCAATAAAACGAAGTCGTCAGCAGAAAAAAAACGAAAACTTTTCTTTTTCATTCATTCAACATTTTTGCGTTCGAGGATGTGTGTGTGTGTTTTTTTTATTTCATTTCATTTACTCTTTTTTACATTAACACTATTTCATGGATGGGCAAAACTTTATCAATTATTCAAAAAAAAAATATTAATAATACCACAACACCAGCAGTGTAACCAAAATTGTCAATCTTTAATGAGATATTTTTTTAATAAATTGAGCTGACAAAAGGAATTAACGAGGAATTGAACGTTCTCAACACAAAATATTAAAATCTTATTAATTATTAATAATAGAATTATTACTATTTTAGTCAAAAAAAAAGAAAAATATTTTATAAGCCAAAAACATAAAGTCGTCGAACCATCGATGAATAAAAAATGGATAAGACATTTTTTAGCCCATCCATGCTTCACTTCACTCTTTTGCATGTCAGATAATGATTTCATTTTAAAAACAAATTTAAAAATGCACGCATAAGCACAAAGTATGCTATGTTGTGATGCGTTCAAGGCAAAGTACACGATGATATCAGAAAAAGTGGTAACGAAAGCGGCAGCACACTCACACATAAAAGGAAAATGAAACGCGTTTTTTCTCGCTCTTTGTGTATGGCTAAGTGAGTGAATGAGTGGTATGGCACTTTTTCAGATGATGTGTATGCCACTTTGCTGCGTATGCCGTTTGTTGTCTTGTCTTTTTCATCGCTTTAATGTTCATTCTGCCACCATAAATAAAGAATGAGCACAAAAATGCAATGAATTCCAAATTTTCTGGGTGAAAATGGTGAATTTTATATGTGCAACCGGCAATGAAAACAGCAACAACACAAACACACACATTTTACGAATTTCATTTGATTCTTTTACGACTTTCTTGACCGTTATCAGCAAAATAGCGTGTGATGGTGCGCACGTACAAACGCACCGCTACTGTTTTGTAGCACTAATTTCTTCATGTTGTGCTTTAAGTCAAACTCACAACGACACAAAATCATAAATGTGAATTTCAACTGAAATCATCCAAATTAGAATTCGGGTTACCAGTCAACAATAAAACGAATCGTTTTTATTCTTTGTGTTTTTTTACTGAGACGCGTGCAATCGTGCTTGCTTTTTTGTTTTGTTTATCGGGATATGCGTGAGACTTTTATGCTTCAAAGCTTAACGCGAACTCATATAACCAAATTAAGGTTCAGGCCAATAAAATTCAATGAGGTAATATTACTGTTTGACCGATCATTTTTTTTGCCAATAAAATTCAATCGAAAAATGAGAATAAAAATCATGAAACGATCCAATGCTACTGTAATAAGAATTTAAAAGCATTTACATTCCGTTTTGTCTGAGTGGAGTTTGAATAAGGAATCGCAGAGCATTAGGGTAGTTTAAATATGAACTGTTTTAAGTTTGGAAAGGTCACTTTTAGTTAACGACTATGTTGTTTGAACAAACAATATTGATAACTGTTCAAGTTTTATTGCACGGTTATCATTTGTGTTTTGTTCATTGTTGTTTCTTTTGGTAAGTGTCCATAGCACCAACATCGAATTTTGTTTGAAATGTTTAATATTTTGATGTGTCTTGTCCAAATTTTTATCACTAGCCGCTCCATCATCAAATCCTTCATTCAGCGAATTATCTCCGAAAAAGAACCCAATAAAATGCCCTTTCAATGCTTTGTCATCCATTTTACAGCATTCACTGAAAATAACTACGTTACCAGTAAAAAGATTTTTTTTCTACCACTTTCCACCGACTGAATGACAGCGAACATTTTTTTTAAAAACATTTCAATGAGATACGCACTTTTCATTCAATTCAGCAAAAAATATATACCATCTGTAAAATGTGTGTCGTAAAATGTGTGCTGAGTTCACTCTTGCAATTCTCTTACAGAAGATTTTTCATCGGTTCCATTCAGTTTATTCATTTTTCGTTTGTGTCAAATACGATTACACGGCATTTATTATTAGAGCCAACAGGCCAAGTGTGTGCATATCAACAGTCGTGTCACTTCTAAATGAGCGTACATAAGAAATAGCACTGTTTATTTAATCGCGTGATTCATGTCTGACAAATTCTGTTCAGTCAAACGCAATTGCATACCGCCAAATTAATTCGAATTTTCCACAGTCTATTGCCTTATTTCGTGCTGAGACCATTTACATCCATACATACATCGTTGTAGCAGTGTTCGCTTTATAAAAACTTTCATGAACAGCCAGACGAAATTCACCAGAAAAGTGTCTATAGTTCCGAATAGATGGAAGAATGAAAATGTCATGCAAAGTTACGGTGTATCTTTCGTTTAAAAGGGAGTAGTTTATTGAGAGAACGTAGATCCTACACATATTTTATCGTCTTTTTGTCGCTTAATAATGTAAGCTGACGCAAAATACAATGCACTGAATGTGTATTAATGTTTAAAATATGCTGTAATTCAATTTTATTGCTGCACATACACAAAAATTGTACATATATACAATATTGTAATAACAACGGCGCACTGACAACAAAAGCAAAACGAACAAGCACATCGTGTGGGTCGATGAGTTTCATTTTGCAAACATGACACCAGCTGAAACGAAATGCGTTTAGGTGAATAACTTTTCTTTGAATCAACATAGGTAGCACGTTGAATGAAAAAAAAAAGAAACGTAGACACACCAGTCATAAGATTTTCGTTGCAACATTCAACCATTGTGTATACATTTGCTAGCGTTCTCAGCATGAGAGTTGGCAGAAAAAAGGCTTCACTTTTCTTATCTTCATTGATAATTCATGCTTCAAATGCGTATTTTTCTGCAGACCGAATGTATTTTTGGAGTTTGTTTGCTTTCTTCCGACTGTGTTCGTTAGTCATTCAACCAACGGACATTTTCATTCAAAAAATGATAACCCCACATTGAAAATACATTCTTTATAATTTTTCACAATTTTCTCAAGTTCTGCCAACATATTTTATGTAGGAGTGTCTTCATCGATTTATCTTCTCACGAACAAGTGAGAAGAAAAAAACACCGTAAGTTAATATTAAATTGACCAATCTTTCAAACCAGTCTATTGCATTTTACGGTAATTGACAGAATGTTTGAATGACACATTTTGGATGAGCTTTGGCTGTACAACCTAAATTTGGAAAAGTAAATGAACCTGAACGAATTAAAAATGTTAAAACATCAATTAAGAAATGCCAGAAATTTCAACAGATTCTTTTTTTATCTTAATAAATTAAAATAGCTACCGAAAAACATTGTTTTTTTTTGGTTTCTATTATGTCAGTGGCGTGAGCATTTCAGAGATAAATGAAGTTAATATTGCAGACGCTTGTCAGTGAATCGAGAAAAAAGGCATTAATCAAAACACGTACGCATTTCCAATTTTGTCGTATGTTCCATTCGGTTCGCTTTTTCATTCTCTGTTATCTCTTTGTCTCTTTTTTCTTTAGATTTTTTTTGCTAGTTTCTCTTTTTAAAATCAAAAGCATTTCATTTTGCTTTGCATTGTATTGGAGAGCATTTGCCTTATTTAAATAACACAAAATGTAGTTCGAAAATCCACTTGAAATGAAATCGTTCGGTATGCATGCGTATTTTCGGCTAATATTGAAAGGGAAATCAATACGTTACGTTATGCATACATATTTGGATATTTTCGATACTGGCATAAAAAAACAGACAGACAATCTGATAAAAGCAGCATCTATCATCGAGAAGAGTGTTTTTACATGCAGATATATTTCCAAAAAAAAACTGCGCGTTAAGGCACAAACACTCTTGTTCTGCTTCGGGCATATATATACACACACACACTTTCCCTCTCAATCATAGACAGAGCAAAAAAGGCCGAAACGAGCTCAATTGAAGAATGGAAACGCACCAAAACGATAAATATGTGAGAGAGGCAAAAATGAATCATAGCATTTCGTGATTGTCATTTTAAATCATTTCATTTGGAAAAAGGATTGCCACAAAAAGAAAAACCCATTCGTTCAGCATTGAAATAACATTTGCGCCGGAGAAATATGTGTATTTGTGCCACTTTTTTGTGCAGTTTCGGAGTAATTCTTCAGTTTGTCAACAAATGATTAAATATGCATTATATTATAGCCTTTGGTATTTACTTAAACACACAAACTGTGCTGGATTATATGTCGACAAGTATTTTTGTTGTTTCACGCAGCGACGATAAAATATATTGTTTACAACAAAGTTTCCGTTTTGTCGCTTTCAGTGGAATATTTTTAAAACAATGGCAATGAGTTTGAACACTCGATAAATAAACCATAAAATCACACAGCAACGCCACTTTGAAATTGAAATAAAATTAACTGTGACTTTTGTGAGCAGTAAACACTTTTGTTGCCTCTGGATTTTTTTTTGTCACTGTTGAAACAATTGACAAAAATCTCTTAATCCGATATTGTGCTGGGAAATGACAAAGGATTCGTAGAAGTTCTCTCTCTCTATTTCTCACGCTCGCGCAAAAACGTGTGAATGTAGAGAAAAGAAACATACTTTAAACATTTCAAATTGCGATTATCCTAGCATTATCGATCAAATTGTAGCAAGTCTGAGCTTTTAACATTGCGATTAAGAGAGGAAATGACAATCGTTTGATTGCTGACATAAAAACAGACTGGTGACTTTATTGGTTTGAAATCGATTTGAATGTCAATCGAAAGATTATACTGGATGGGATATTCATTCGAGTTTCAATTTAATAAAAAGCGCTAAGCAAATATGCCGATTTGCCAATATTTTGTTAATATACTCAAATTGACGCCGTCGGCAATTGGATTTGCGCATTTCAAAAGGCTAGATTTCCGAAATCGCATCTTCCCAATGAGTTTATCGCTATAGACTTCAATTCACATTTATTTGGAAATTTATTGGATTTGCTTTGAAATGGCGTTAAATTTAAAGCTTTGTTATTTTATGTAAACCGACTAGATGAACATAGCATATTATATATGCATGTCATTATATATGAAATCAAAGAGAGTATTTCGCTATGTGCACCAATACAAAAACGGAAGTGAAACAACAGAAGAAAAAATTACATGTTTTAGGCACATACGCGAATATGATACGTGCAATAAAATACTCATGAAAACATCTTATTAAAATTTCAAAAGAAACGACAAGCACACTCACATGATTTTTTTGGTCTCAAAAATGCTCCAAAATATGAATACATCTTGTTTCTAAACTTTCTGCATATTTGTCCCACATTGCGTAGCACGGTATTGAAGTATATATTCCTTTTTAGATTTGATTACAAACAACATGAAAGCAGTACCAATTTTACAATGACATCATATTTCAACAGTATCGAAAAATGGCAGCTTCGAATGAAAAATATATATATATTTCAACCACTTTCTTATTTATTTTACATTTATGGTAATTAAGCCAAATTGGTAAATTCTGCAGAATGGCATGCCTTTGAAAAAAATAAATGCAAACACCAGATCATATACGACGCACCCACGTGCGTTTACACGGTATGCCACATCGTTTCCTTTTGTTTTTTTTTGCAAATAATTATTCATAAATGCGAGTACATAAAATGTTCCATTTTCACACAGTTAACTCTGACATCAATTCGATTGTGAAAAGCACACATATTTTCCATTTGTAGTATATAGAGAGAGGATTAATTATGTTCCTTGTATTATATTACTGTAATTGATGTATTCATATCGCCTTTAGCCCATATATGTTTGCATTTTTAATGATTTTTTCACAAAAGTCGGAAACATTTTCTTTAATGAAAGCATACAATTTACAATGCAGTGCGGAGGCGGCACAATCCTATTCATTGAAATGTATGGACAGATTTGGTAAGCGTTCCATGTGTAAAAGCCTATGTAAAGAATTAATCAGAAAATATAAACTCCACAAAATTATAAAAACACTAGTCAACTCTGACGGCATAGATCTGCTGATTCAGTAAAGTAACATCTCTGGTTCATAATTGTTAAATGTAGTAAGGTTTATTTTAGTTCTTAGTAGCTATCGTGTGATGGCGTCACTTCATTTTCATCTGAAATTTTATTTTCAGTGCTTACCAAATCTGTGTATGGAAATGTGCACGTCAACGCGTCAAATACGAACCATATTTAATAAATTTATTATATACCATTCAAAAGATTTTTTAAATGTATTTTAAGGATTGAGACGATTTTCTATATTAACGACAATTTCTTTTTGTTTTCCACCCGGTTAAAAGTAACATAATTTTCACAATGAAAATGTTACTATCTGAAAACCAGGCTGATTTAAGGCTGATCGAAAAAGAAGAAATGTCTCTAAAAATAAAACTCAAAGCTGTGGTCGTCTGGGCATTCATTTTTATTTATATTTCATGAAAACCTTCGTATCAATCGAAAATCGAAACGGTTGTCTACAAACACTTGCTTCTGCGACATCAAATCGGAAATATTTTTTATATTTTTCCGCTTCTTATTCGATTTATTTATAATAATTATTAACCAATTTCGAGGGTTTCATCTAAATGTGTTGCGTAACAATTCAAAAACTGTCTCGTCAAAAATGTCATGAATATTACATCACCTGCAAGTTTAATGAAGAAAACTTTAAACAGTGGCTTTTACGAATAATTGAATATTTATCACAGAGGAATCAAATGTAATACAATGGGACTGTGTCGGTGCAGGGAAAGAATGTGGATCGAACAAATCAGCGACATCTTCACGTAAGTGCTGAAATAAAAAGAAAGCAAATATTATGATCAAAGTGTATCATGTTTGTGATGTTTATGGCTGATACACAAGCAATATGCTCAAAGGTAAGATGGCGTTGAATAAAGCGACCAATGTCTGTGAGGATCACCGAGATCACATAAAAAATGTTATCGTTTAATATTAATGTTATATGGTTTTAAATGCGCCATTGGATACAATTCTTCCATTAACTTGATTGAAAGTAAGCGAGAGGTATTTTAAATCGATTTAAATGGCTTCTAGCGACAAACTCATATTTTATGCATCACAGAAAACACAATCTTTTAAAGTGTGATAAAACTATTAATTATTTTAAATAATTTTTTTAGACAATGAACATTTCTTATAGTAAAATCGACATTCCGTAACAAATGTCCATTAAATGCAAAGGCTTTTGTGTCGACTGTATTAAATATTTAATATGAAATCGACTGCAGTTCAGTTGGAGTATTGAAAAGTGAACAATAACGGTCACAAATAAAATAAACCTCATATAAATGAATAATGAATTGTGGAAACTTCAATAATATCCATACAAAATATGTCTGTCTGACTGTCTGTCTATCAATTTCGTTGTTATTCTTTTGTTCAAAAGGACATTTTCGGATTATTGGACAAAGGTGAAATGGAAAAATTGGCTCTGTTTCATAAATAATAATGCACCGCATGGTATAAATGGATGAGAAAATTCTTTCCAGTTTTCTGTAAAAGGATTGCTCCTTGATATTGGCGATGAGTTGTTAATGCATGCTTTTCCAAAATCCATCGTGTTCAGAAACAAGAAACTTTTTCTTGGAATAATCTGCAGCAAAAGTTTTGCACATGTCATAATTCATTTTCGCATGTATGAAAAGGACACATTTTATGTATGTATACACCGCCAAGTTGTGAATTTCTACTTCTAATGATATTTGAAATTAAATTGTGAAACCATATATATCATATCACGAAATTTTCTCTGAAATTATAAAATACGTATTATATTCTATTTGTGCAGCTTCAAGTTGGCACTTCGAATGCGATCCGCACATTGCTTTTTATGAAAACTAATTCGCACATGCATTTGTACTTTGGTTAATGTTATTATCACCAGTTGTAAATGGAATTGTTGAATGGGCAGAGGCTGCTGTGTTCATGCATTTTCATTTGATATGCACTTGGAAAACATTTTTACCATAATAATTGTGATAGTTGTAATTGGATGTGAGAGCGTGCAGAGAAACATTCTCAAGGAATCGTTAGAAGGAATTTGATTTCAGTTCCCTCATTCAGAGGTTGTTATAGTTCAGTAACTTAAGTGCACTTCGTAACGAACGGTTTCCGATTTCGAGATACACAAGAAAATGAAATAAACATGTTACTCATCTATTGCTGGATAAAATGGTAGTGAACAAAACCGAAGTGCTACTACATTACTGTGTAAGTTTGTATATAGACTTAGCTTGAGTTCGATATACTTATATGAACATTGATGTAATTATTTCAATAACACTTCCACTCCACTTCATTTTTGCTGTTATTTTTACGAAGAAATTTAATTTATATCATAATATTGTATCGCCATTGAATATTCCAAATTAAAAATCAATTGAATTGTCTTTTCAATTAACGTCAAATTTGCTCTCATTTAGACGAAGATTAATATATATTGTCAAGGGAAATTACATCGAAATGACGTCAATACATTGATTCTCCAATGGTATTCAGATTCTTATTTGAAATGAAAAGCCCATTGCGACACTCGCACATTCGATTCGATTTAATAAGAAGCAAAGTGGAGAGTACGAAGCAAAAATGCGATTATTCGATCGTCGACTTCAAGCAGCGGAAATGTCTGGTCAACTCATTCCGCATTTTTCTTCAAGAAAATTAAAAACCTCAATGCTAGCGAAGTCGGAACGTTAATGTATTATGGACCATTGGCTTGGCACCAGGGCATGTCTAGACACTTTTACGGAATATGAAAATATGCGTTGCCATTTTATTGCTTTCATCTAGAAATTCTAAACTTTTAAATGCTTTGGAATATAATTTATTTGCAATCTTTGTTCAGATAATAAGATAAGCAGAAGTGCTAATTGGAAATAAAAAGGGAATTTATCTGTCACATAAAATAAACAACCGCAGAATTCTATTTGGCATAGAAATGCGTAGAAAGTTATCGTCTGTAAACATTTCGCTAACAATAGACTTGCAGTAGAAAAATCGGAGTTGGGTTCATTAGCAAATTCACCAGACCATAGTTTAAATATTTCATTCACCGAATTAATTTGTTTTCTTCTTGATGAAAATCATTCAATTTCGTGTGGCGACCGACCAGTGATAGACTAGAAACATAACTTTACAAAACGGTACATCGCTATCAATCTTTTTTTAGACTTACAAAGGATGACAAAATCTTTCTTCGTCTAAACGTTATCCAATTGAAAACACAGATTATCTGAAAATGAGCGCTTTTCCATTTTGTTTAAAAGTATTAGTTACCTATAAATGAATAAATTAATTGTGGAATATTTTATGCCATACATTCTTTGGATTGATTCGGATTCTGGCACTGCCACAAACTAACTATCATCATACATTTCACGCCTATGATAACTACAGTGAATTTAAAGTTAAAATCGATTAAACTGGAAAGGAATTTATCGGCGTTTTATTTGATAAATTAATTACATCCAAATAAAATGCCAAAACTGAACTGTGACAAGTCAAGCTATTTTCAAAATGAACGAAGTGAGAATTTCTCATTTCAGTGTGAATACATACACATACACTACACTATGGCAATAGCAATTTGCGCGCATTCGATTAATGTTTTTCTCTAGCTTTCCATCTCATTATTGTCAGCATTTCATGTATTTCGCAACTTGTGATGTGTTTTAATTCATGGCTCTCTATCTCTTTCTATTTGCTGCGCACATAGGTATATCTCCTGTGTGCATGCATATTAACTTCAATTCCATATTCAATTATTTTTACTATCGTCAGTCAGCAGCTCGGAATAATGCAATCACATTTCGTGCTTTACGAGGCATTTCTATTGTCAAAATGTGCGCAATTGCAATCAAATCGGTAGACAAATTGCTTAATTTTCATTGGATGCCATGCCATGAATTATCTGCTCATCAGGCAAGAATTTCAGTGAAACGGTGTGCAAAGTGATTTTCATAAATAAACCAGCTCATAAAATTAACACGTGATATGTGCCTGTGTGTGTGTCTGTGTTTGTCAGTTTTGAAGCGTTGTTTTGCAATGCGATTAATATAAATCCAAAGGTAAAATTCATTGGAATGTATTCGTAATGCGAGACGCGCACACTTATTCACTCGTTCGCTTGTGACTTATTTATGATTATATGGTGTGACACATTTGCAAATGATTGTGTGCAATTTTTCGTTTTGTTTAATTAGATTACGGTACATTTGACAATGGTTGATGTGACAGTGTTGCAATTTTGATTGCGTATTTCACAAACATTAAATTCAATTATGATTTTCGAAAAGAATGCGAGGAAGTGGAATGAAGAGTGTACGAACGGGACAAACAGCAAATACATCAAACGAACAAAATACGATGAACATTTGCGAATGGTTGCTCCTTTTCTCATCACAATTTATTTTCTCGAAGTTTAATTAGAAAATCGAGTCAAAGACACTCACATAATTCACAACCAGCGGCATCGATTTAAACAAAAGGAAGTTGACACAACGAGACGGAAATGATTTTAATGAATTATTACGGCACGAACCATACAACCATTTATCATTCATTTATTTGCTTTTGGGCTTATTCATCTATATCTCTTTACCTCTTTACCCATCTTTCTTTCAATTCATTTTCTCTGTATACGCGGACAATGTGACAATTATTTTCATTCACATCGATTATTCTCCGCTATTCTTTTCGAACTATTGCCAATGATTTTCATTTTCCGTCGAATTCTCTTTGCGCGCCTTTATCCCTATCCCTTTCTCACTTTTCAATTCAATTCACTTCGGGACATTTTTCTTGATTTATTTTACATCTTCGCATATTACATCGATCGAATGAATCGAAAGTAAATGGACACCGTATAATATCAAATGGAACTCAATGACAAAGTATGCGAATTTATCTTGAATTTTTCATTACGTTGCGGAATTTGTGCGCTTTCACAATTTTCAGATTGTGCATTTCAATGGTAACGGAAATAGAAAGAATTGTCGAACATTTTTTTTCTTGCGCATTGAAAACCGTCTTATGATATTTCAAGAGAAAAAAAAGTGATGTAAAAAAATGTATAAAAAAGTTGAGCGGATGTAATCGCAAAAACAAGGTAATTTACGGTGATGAAAGCGAAAAATATGGCTCAAAATTTTTCGAATAATATTAAATGATTTATTGAAGAAGTTTAGCGAGACATTCGGCGACATTGAAGGACAGATTGGTTTCAGTCGGTGGGCGCACTTTTTGTATGGAAATATTTGTTGAAAATTCAAAAATACGCCACCTATTAAAGACAATAAAGATTTTCGTTACTACTGCTGTGTTGACACAGCTCTAGCGAACTATATGGCTGTCGCTGTATTACAGACTAATAACACACATACACTGACTTTGATTCTGTTTATGCGTATGTGTTATAAATTCTGCACAAGCAGCTACGGTTGACTGAGTGCAGAATTTGCAATACAAACGGACACACAAAATCAGAGTCAGTGTGTTCTTTAGAAACAAAAATCTGTATGTCTTTTAATAGATGTCGTATTCGTTGAATCTTCAACAAAAAATCTTCGATACCAGCGCCCACCGGTTTCAGTCCATTCGAATTTTGTCTATTTGATACATTGCATGTTATCCCACTCACTTTTTGTTCATCGCGATAAATTGGTATTAAAACTGTGAGAGGTCTACTTTTGTCAACCGTTTTACGAAACCAATCGAATAAAATAATGAATCAATTCAATGCACGGACACAATAAAAGTACATCATTTTCTCTGGGCCATTTTTCAAAGAAATTCCAACGATTTTTGTTTATATATAGATGAATGACAGCGCATAAGCAAAATATTTTCCGATGAAGTGACAAAAGAAATAAAGAGAAAATCAGTCAATCGCATAAAAAACCATTGGAAACGGATTCGTTTTCGAATAAAAGATCTAATAAAAGAATAAATGAATCGAAATGAATTCGAATTTATGAAAACGATACACAAACACAATTCCGCACAATTCAATGCTGCATTCAATTGGACACAAACATAAAAGAAAATAGCTGAAGCTTGTTTCTAGCGAGTGTTCAATAACAACGACCGATGCAGGTCAATTCAATTTATATATCCAACTAGACGCAGCCCCATGAACATCTATTTTCAAATATTTTAAACTTATTATGTTCGTTATGTTTCCGTGTGTGACCTTTCGATGCAGTGGGAGTTAATCGCATTTGTTTTCAAAAAAGAGACATTTATCGGCGAATTCGATTTTAACTGTTTGCCATCCATTTGGCGGCTGACGTTTGCGCTTATTAGAAAAATCGAATTTGGTGAAATGAACTCTTGGTATACAGATGATTGATTTCCATCCATAAAACATGAATTTATTTGTGTGCAGTAAATTGAACTAATCTATTAACATAGATTTTATCGCGAAAATTTTGTATATTTGCACACTTCCAAATTGAAATTGGGTATTCATACGCTCAAAATGTTGCAATCAAAATTTTAATTGTTTACATCAGTATGTTTCGTTGGGCAATCAAAATGCATGGATGAGTGAATGTCGAAAATCAAGTTTATTTGCTGTGATTAAGTGAAATCGGCCTTTTGTGAAATCCTTGTCAATAGCCAAACAAACACATAAACATAAATTCGCAAATATTAGTGCCCTCGCACGCACACACACACACAATGCTGTATATTTTATCTGGCATTCAATGGCACTGAATCGTTTGAAATCGATGATGATAGTAAAAACAAAGTGTGGAACGAATGTTCGTATCAAATCGTCCGAGCGACCTGAATACCGTTCTGTATGTGAAACGACACATGAGTAGTATAGTTTAGCGTCTAGATAAATATGTATACAAAAGTATCGATAGGATCGGGACACCCTTAAAAATTCGTCCAGTAAAATATATGGCGACCCCAAAAGCCCCATTGATGGATGAGAGTGCAATAAAAGTTATGGCTTTGGTAGTAAATTTTTCTCTCTCTCTCTCTCTGTTCTTTTCTTCGGCCTCCTCACCATTTTCATTTCATTTTTGTCGAAATCATGTTGTATTTGGTTGGTTTTGTTTTGTCATTGCCTGACATGGAAGCAAATATCAACAAACTTACGAAAATCCAAAACGTCGATTACACCGGCCAAACCAAACCGATTTTTATTTGAACCGATACGAATGCAATAATAATAGACAAAGTAGCAGTTGTATGTTTGTAGATGGATAAATGGATGATTCGGCTGTGATTTCCTTTCGAATCCGATTTTAGTGGAAAGCACCGTAAACAAACGACCGAGATAAACAAACAGAAAAATTTGTAGCACGGACCGAGTGAGAGACAGAAAAAAAGAAAAATGATGGATATTTTTCGCAGTGGATGGACATTTTTATGGACACACTCAAAACATCATTCGTATATCGAATTGAATGTGTTTATGTGTCATACTGAAAACCAAAAATTTCATCGAGAAAATACCAAAAAATGATTCTATTATTATAGCTGAAGAGTGGACGACACCAATCACAATAGAAAGAGCATTCGCCCATTTTTACGACGAATTGCGTTGGATAAAAAAACGAATGAAATGTGATGCGTCACAGCGAACTTGAGCTGATCGGTTCGTCATCGGCCTTGTTAACATAACAACTTGAGCTGGACAACTTTCACTTAGCATTGAATTGAATTTCGAATCAGGACCATTTTATCATGTATCCTCTTTTTTATGTATCGATTTGTCTTTTCTTCTTTGGCATTTATGTTTATCCATTCACATGTGTTCGCAGCACAAACTCATGACAATGAGCTTATTTTCTTTTGAATGGCACAGTATATTGGCTACGTTGTGTGTTCATATAGTCTATGGAACCGCATTAGCTATCCGCACAATTAGTACTTCGACGCAATAAATATTATCAATAGCGTATACGAATTTTCGTAAACCGATTTCCCCAACCAAAATGTAATTAGAGTCAATAAATATGTCAAAGCATTATTATTTGTTAGTCTGCCAACCAATAAAATTTATTCATTTTTTTTAGTACAACACTATTCTCATCGTTACTTTGATAACACAATTTAGTCGGATACTTTATGCTAACCAATGTCTCGGGTCACATTTTTTTATGTGCATTTGCTCTCTATCTTCATTGCAATTGGTAACATCGCATTAAATCAATTTTGTGGTGAATTCGAAATAAATGCGACATAAATTCCACAATAATGATGTAGAAAACATCGACTCAATGAACATTAGTCTTGTTTGTCTGTTTCGAAGTGACTAAGTCGAATTATAAAGCCACCAATAATACTTAGATAGTTGCGATAATAATTAATGACCTTCAATGTGGCTTTTCGAGGTGAATTGTTGTAGTTGTGTGTGTGTGTCAAATCGATTCAATCCTCGAGTGAATTCTTTTGCATCGATCGATTACATGGAGAGACGAGATCCGGAAACGAAACGAAAGAAATAAAGTTTGAATCGAACGACATAAAATGTTTCTTAGAAGTTGAAAATCGAATTGCGGAAATGGATATAAAGCAAACCTGTTTCCATTCGTATCGATTTTATTCGTTTTGGTGTTGTTGTTGTTGTTATTGCAAAGTGCATTTGCCATTGCATTCGATTTAAGTCAGTTGATAAAGTAGAAAACATGCGATTACATATAAATAGGAAGTTGAATGGAATGATTTGTGCACAATGTGTGCGATGCCATATCGCAAGCAACAAAGGAGCAAGCACACAGCACCAACACATAAAATTGAACGTAAAATGCAATTTGAAGAAGAGAGTAAAAATAAAAACAATAAAAGCGGAAAAATGAAAATGAATGGCACAAATGTAGTAGTACTAGGATGCTCATTGTAATAACAACGGCGGCAGTCGCACAAATGCAACCAAGTATAATTCACAATTGAAGAAAATTCCAATCCATGGCAGTTACAAGAAACGATTCGCGCCCGCACCACCGTACACACATTATATTTTACAATTGTGAATTCATTGCGATATAACGATGCGCCCGTTGTTACAGTCATCTCCAACATTTGTATAAATTGCAATGCCACCAACACCGATTGAACGATGGTACAGAAGTGAGTGTGTGCCAAGTGAACGAGAGAAAGCGAAACGAAGAGGATGAAATAAACTAAACATATTTCATTGAAGTTAGATAATTGTCAGATTGTAGATAGTTTTGTTGCATTTTGATCGCTCTCCAACTGCTTTGCACTAACGATTCTACATTTATTCAACACAAAATGTGTCAGGTCAATCCAATACCATTGCACATAGACAAAGTTAAACATGTTTAGCACAAAGACCATTCATTATGCTTTATTTTCGAATTGGTTCTCTGCCACTCTTATTCTCAGAAAGAGACTCGCAAAGGAAATTACTCTTGTATTATGTGTGTCTGCAAGTAAATTCAAGATGGGAACTAGTAGGTTTTATTTATCCAGTTACTCTGGTTAGAATTATTTGAACAATGTTTCAATTCATGCCCCGGAAAATACAATTTTAACTGGAAGAGAAATGATCAAATATCACTTTTTGCGGTTCTTTTATTAATATTTAATGATAGTGTTTTTTCATACATTTTAAATCAATTCTTTCAACTTGTGTGAATTATGTTGAAATTGAGTTTTATTCATTGTGGAATACTAAATGTTAAAGTCTTTAAATATTTATGATCATTTGATTTTCAATAAAATCAAAGTTTTCCAGGAAATTTGACGCAGTCAAAATATACTTTTCATCTCACAATCATAAAGTTCTTCTATCAATTTGAAATGGGCGAAAACTTGACATCGTCAGTTATCAACACGAATTAATAATAAAGTTTCGAATATTTTGGGCAATGTTTGTGGTGTGGCATTTTAGATGCAAGTTTTGAAACCAGTGACCATAAAGACAGGTGTAATATTACTGCATGAGTACCTAATTGAAATTCGAATCATGTTTCTATTGAATATTCAATATGATTTTCTCATTTCATGATTTCCATATCTGAATTGGATTCGTTTGCCATAAGTTTTCGTGTGAAAACTTATCCAAAAACTGTCGAGGTCAAAATTTGGAATATGATTGACGATTGAATGGCCATTTTAATAACAAGATATAAAAAGAGCTTGATTGAACCAATACAAAAATGTGTTGATAAGAAAAAAGCGGGCAATTTGTGGTGTAGAGAAAGTCCCATGATTAAATCGAATCGATAAAATTGTCATGTCGAACATTGGTCAACTTTTGTGATTGATTAGATTATATCGAGAGAGAGAAAAACTGTTATCACCAGTTCGATTCGAGAAAAAACCACCAATTTCTTTTGTTCTCATAAACAATAAGAACAAACACGCATTAAGAGTCATTTGTTGAGATATTAAATTTGTTGGAAACAATTTATTAAAATCAATTGATGAAACCAAGCAACAAATTTGCAGATCCGTTGCCGTTTTACCTCTCTTTCTCTCTCTGTGTATTTTTGCACAGATGCATAAAGAGTGAAAACGAAAGAAGAAAAAAAATTAACAAAATTGACTGCTGTGCCAAGAACGATAGATGAAGTATCTCGCCCGAGCGTAATGTGCTCGTTAGCAGAACCAATGGACGTTCTTTTTTTATTCATCGAGACGGTTGTTTGCGTAAAATGTGCTCTATGAATGAATGTGTGAATTCTTGAGTAGATCAAATGTATTGTCTTTGACAGCGATTGAAATGCAACTGATTCGAATTTCGAAGTACGATTACATTAAATAATAATTCGTGTGATTTCGGTCCAAGGAAAATGGTCATATCATTTCCCCAGTTTTAGTTCGGAAAACCGAATGGTAACCGGCAGAATATGGATAGAGCTTGATTTGCGCATCATAACAATTATTACACTCTCAAGCTTCCAAACGTCATCGGTTTACTCTCTGAAAATGTGAGCGTCAAATCGATACCATTCTCCAGTTAAACGTTCAACTATACAGCGCATGCGTTGCCAATTGAACGTTAACGATGAATATGTGACTCCCGATGCCGGTAAAAAACCAAAACATTGTGACGCTACTGCACAACCATATGACATGTACGAGAGAGAAAAAAAGTGTGAGAGCACAAGACACTCTCTCCCGAAACGGTTTGCGTTTGCCGTTGCGGCTCGATTTCGAATGCGTCGTTCGTACACTTGTGAATGACATTGATGGTGCGGCGGTGTGACTCCAGCACCTTGATAATACGGCCATACATTCGACGAAACATTTTTGCCGGATACATACAGTCAACGCCGTATGATGCATTCGAATCAAACAACACACCACGACGATGGACAAATACCAATACAGTGTGCGAGCGAGACGACTGTGTGTTGCGAATGTCGGCGCACATTGTGAACTTATGAATGTTATTTGTAGCATAGCGGTGGCGGTACAGCAGTACAAGCACCAAGCATCACTTACAGCCGTAACACACAGCGAATTTTACACACCAAACAAAACTGCTTCGAAAATGGAATTCGAATGTGGTGAGTTCAGTGCATGTTTAGCTATCTATGCAAGCGGAGCGACTGATTCTTGAGCGTGTTTTTCACTGATTCTAATAGAAGAAAACATTTATCGTACGTGGTTTGTATCAACCGTCAGCACGTCACGCATGTGTTTATTTGGCAAATATCAAAACGACGAGATAAATTATCATACGAAATGTCTGGTAAATAGAATACAATCCATAATTAAAATTGACATCAGTGATATCATCATCGCAATTCGAATATTTTTTTTTTCTTTCACCAGTACGGTGAAAATCAAGTGACTCAAAACTGGTTAACGCGAAACAAAAACAATTACACATTTGTCTTGTCAAGAATTTGTGTTGATTCAAAACGTGAAATGTTCGAGTAAATTGCTTGAGTTACGTGTATCTTTTTTAATTTTGATCGACGAAAAAAAAGAGCGAAGGCAACGACGACAAGCAGTAAAAGTGAAGTGAAATTGTTAGAGCGCTGAAATAGAAAGATATTCACGAGAAAGAAGCAATCAATTTTGCTACACTATTGCCATTAATGTGAATATTTATTTGCACTTTGCGCTGTTGTAGTTGTTGTTGTTTATTTGTTTGTTTGAGTGTGCAAAGTTACTTTTTTTCGTTGTTGCTACTGCTGTTGTTTGCTGCATGTTCTTTCTCCGGCACATTTTAAATGTTTGAATGTGTGCGCGAACATTAATCAAACACCGTAACATGTAGTGAAGTGGATTACAGTCAAATAAAAACGTATACGAACGAATCGAAATACAGAGAGCGAGAAAAGAGAAAGACAGACATAGCAATAATACGTTCGCAAAAACTGAAAAAGAATATTAATGTTGCTTTGAATCAAGCAAACGAACAGACACACACAGCTACTTGTTGTGAATTGGCTTTGCAAAGCAAAAGGCTAAGTTCAAGCTACGCGAATCGATTGTAAATATTGGCGATGCTTGTCTAAAGACATTTCATATTTGTTTGTGCAAGAAAAAGAACGAAGAAAAAAGTCTCCGGTTAGTATATGTTCGATTGAGCGTAGATTGAAATACACAGAGATTGATAGCAATTGATAGCGGTTTGAAATAAGAAAAAAAAAGAGATGAAGTAAACCGATGAGTGAATAAGTGTGAATTGACATCCCATTCAGTATAAATCATCAAATACGTGATTAAAACATAAAGTTTTCTTTATATTTAACATAAAAACATCGATCGTATTACAAACACGGCAAATGACAGAATCACAACAACAACAAAAATTGTGTCATTTTTATTGCATAAATCATCAATTGATTGCAGTCGTTTAATAATAAAGTGCAAATAAAACCAATCATAATAATAACCAACAACGACCGACAACAACAATTTTCAATGAATTTCATTTATACATTTCAGGCACGACAATTGCTATCGCGGAATTTAATGATTTGAAAGACACACATTTTCATACATTTTTTTTCTTCAAAAGTGAGTCACACGTGAACTGAAGGTGAAACTGAAAATAAAATTGTTATTAAAGAGAGAGAGCAAAACACAATTTTTTTTTCGTTCAACAGTGAATAAAGTTTGATTTCCTATAAAAGTGCTTGTTTTGCGTGAATTTTTTGTTTTCTCCTCTTCACCCATCATCACGATTACATTGAATTTGTGGATGTGCGACAAAAGAGATATTTTTTCGTACTTGAAATCTGTGGAATATTCTCATCGTTCGGTCCATTTCGCCAAACAAAACTCAAAGTATTAAACCGGTATCGAACATCCATATATTTTATATTCCATTCAATAAACCACGTGAATTTACATAGAAAAAGAAAAAGTTTATCTGGGAGAGAGAAAATTGTTATGCGAGTTGGCATTTGTGAGAGTTAAGTGAAAAAAAAAATTGAAGAATAACAATAACCGAAAATAAGTGAAAAAAAAGAAGAATTCAAGAGTGAACTTTATCAAAGTTTGTGTCGATTTTCAGTGAATTTAAAGAACAAATTTTGCACGAGTGCCATTCCAAGTGAACGAAGTTTTCGACATTGAACTTTGTGTGCATTGATAATAAGACGGGAAAAATTGTTAGTCAACATCCCATAGATACAGAGTTGCCATCAAACAATTGCACAAGTAAGTTGTCATTGTTATCAATTTTTTTTGCTACTCTGGTTGATACGGAATTCGGTGGTGCCAGTGATGGCATTGATAATGGTGTGAATTTTTTGACTTTTATCTCAACTTTGTTGGAAGCCGTTTTTCTCCGCAAATGAAGTGTATTTGAGAATTTATTACTTTATTGCCCTGGTTTTTACCTCTTATCAACCATTTAATCTGCTTCTACTTTTGGCTTACCGCTCAAAACTGATGCTCATTTCCATTTCATTGCCATTGTTTTTCGGTTGTATTGTGCATTTTATGACTTTACCTTTTTCCACAAATTTTTTTATTCACTTTGTAGGTATATACGATTGATTTACACATTTATGTATATATGAATGTGAACCTCTGGTAATCTGTTTTAAAAACAAAAACTCTGCTTGTTCTAGAACAAAAAAAAAACATGATTCCCTTTTTTTATTTTCAAATATGATCCTCTCTATTTTACCTGCGTGCTCAATGATCCATTTCGAACAATAAAAAAACAAACGAACTGAAAGGACAATGGAGAGTAAATGCATTGGTGCTTGTTTTCATTTTTGTGTGAGCTCTGTGCTAATGGAAAACGAACACAATTTTGGTGCAACTGCCTGGAATGAAAGGTACAACATCATCATTGTGTATGTTCAGAATGTATACGCATTGAAAACATCGTGTTCGTATTTAAAAAAAAAAAAACAAAAATGTTGGTTCATATATAGATTTCGGGCCACATATGTTTCATCTTGAAACTCTGAATACCAATACAAAATGAAATTAAAACGAGCGAAAAAGAGGCAACACACACACATGTGTGTGTACACAAGAGAGTGCGATGAGGGATGGAACATTGAAAACATTTGTTAGTTGTATAATTAAGTTAGAGAAATGTGTGACATCGACCAAAAATACGACAACCTTTCACAACAAAATTTCACTGAATTTCACCCTTATGCGAAAACTATAACGTAAACAAAATGCTCATTCATTGAAATTCATCGGTCAAAATAGACGTAAAAATATTTGCAATATCATTTGTTGCATCTGCCTCAAAGAATAGCTGCCGATTACGATGGGAATGCATACCCATGGTTGTGCGTATATTTCGATACACTCACTTGAAATTATTCGCAACACAAACGGAATGGCCATAAAGCATCTGAAATTCCCTTGAATGTTTTGGTGACGTAAACAGGCGAATCCAGCGATGCGTAGTATTATCGCAGATGGAGAGAAAGAGATATGGCATGGGAAAAAAGGCAACGAGACAGGAACGATGAAAATGGAAGAAATAACAGAAACTAATAATGAGATATATAAACGGCCGAATGGCAAATTTCAATGGTGTTCGTAGGCATTGTGTAATTTGGTTTCATTTTTTTTTGAAAAGTTTTCAAGTTCAAAAGGTGTTGCTTTGTGTGGTGTGCACATATGCTCTATCAACGTTGTAATGACTTTGGTTTTTATTTCTTTTTCGTCACAAATGGTTTTAAAAATATATATATTTTTTTTATTTCAGAACTCAATTTCGTGCTATTTAAGTAAAGCAAGCATTTGGTAGAAAGAGCAATGGGCGATTCGTTGCGATAACTGTATCATCAGAGTCAATGTAATCGTTTTGCATTCGAAACATTCATTTTGAAGTGTGAAATGCAATTTACGAATAGTCCAAAGTAGACCGTAGAAATATTTAATAGCGCGATAAAAAAGGCACGATGACACAAATGGTCATATCGTTTGCTAGTTCAGGGTTCAAATTCTAAACGAAAATATATTTCCCGAGTATGAGCAATGAGCATATATTAAAATACATTATGTAAACCTACACACGACATTACATATTCTCAATATAAAAACCTATATAGAAAATGAAAACAAAAACAAACCAAAAAAATCGCTTGTGTGTATATAAATATATCGATGCAGAACATAGCTAACGATCGTGTAAAAAGGAACACACGAATATTCAACACATAACACGAACTTCGAATACCGCACAAAGCAACAACGAAGAAGTAGATGAAACGAAAGTACAGCCAAAAACAGAACAGACACCAGAACAAAAATGGAAAAAACCGAATAATCTATAGTTCATTGGTTTCGAACATTTGTGTGCGTGTGTATATGTGTGTTGCATGCGATGCATTTCATATCATCGACAAATCGACTGCACGATGCTATTCCGATGCTCTCTATGCATCTCTCCGTTCTTTCTCGTTGCCCTTTGGTTGAGACGAGAGAAAATTTCAGCGCCGCAAGAAATCTATGCACCAAAACATTCTTCTTCTTTCTGTCATGTAATCACCCGTCCGCTGCCAACCGCCATCACCGCCTGCGCTCACACACCGAAATTCGTTTCCACTAAATTATAAGCGTTCAAGATTACAAACGGTTAAGGCTGAACACGACATTTCACTTATGGGAATGAAGCATCTGTAATCGAGAGCCAAAAAATGTAAGACAGAGAAAGAGAAAAGAAACTATACAAACGCCAAATTATAGTGTCAGTTTAGATGATAATTTTATGGATGGCATTTGTAATTCTCTATTCTCTTTCAATTTTTCATCTTCAGTTTCTTCTATTTTATGTTATTGTGAATTATCACTAGCAAAACGGTACAAAACATGTCATTCATAATCATGCATTTACTTCATAAACACGTTTCACTATATGGCATGCATGACTTGAGCGTTCACAACGTTTCTTATAAAATATACTACTCATCTCTCTCTCGATTTCTCCCGCTCTTTCTTTTACCGAAACTGAAAGCATTGTGTACGATACAATGAACAGCAATCGTTCTTCAAATGCGTTCATACTTAAGACTTTTCTTCATTTATCTTTCATGATTCTTGTTAGTTACAATTTTACGTTTTGCACATTTGCGCATCTCCTCATTCGGCTCAAATACCATGTTTGCCAATCCAAGAACACGGTTGCTTTAGAGACGAGAGAAAAAACACCATTTTCATAAATTACACATCACGAATTCAAGTTTAAACCAATAAACCTTTTTCGGTGGGTGAGTTTGCATCACCGTCTATTCTGTTGTGTTTTGTGTGTGTATCGTGCAGGAAAGAAGTGAATAAGGTTTCTTCTTGAAATGTGAATGTGAGTTTGGTAAAGTGAAGAGAAAAACTAGTCGAAAGATTGAGTTGAATCGCGGTTATGGGAATTTATTCGATCCGAAATTGGCACTTTTGCACTCATTTCAATGCTCTTTGAAAAAACGATTTAATTTTTACTCATCGTTTATTTTCTTTTTTCTCGGTTTTTTGAAATCGGGCCGTATTTTCATTTTCTTCTTCGATATGATGGCGATGATGTGCGCGCCCAAGAGGTAGATAAAAGG
Source organism: Contarinia nasturtii (assembly GCF_009176525.2). Classification (NCBI taxonomy): domain Eukaryota; kingdom Metazoa; phylum Arthropoda; class Insecta; order Diptera; family Cecidomyiidae; genus Contarinia; species Contarinia nasturtii. The sequence continues at coordinate 1,540,999 of NW_022199294.1, read as the reverse complement.
TGAGACAACTCGCTCATAAAATCATTATGATTTGGTTCCCTTCTTCATATCCGGGAATGCATCTACTCGGGCTTGGTTATCCTTGTGGAAATACCGATAAACCTTGTACGTTCATAAATAATCGAAAAACGAGGAAAAGAGGGAACCAAATTTAAAGCTCTTTGGAATAAGTTGGCAAAGGTTCAAAAGGTGCTCCATCGAAATTTATCGATGGTAAAATGTGAGGTTTATTATTTATTTTCATTGGTTTTGTATTCTATTGTATCGCAAATATACAACGCGGCTTAGGCCGTTGATCCGAAAACATTCGATCTTGTTATCGGCCCCATTTGTTCTGTTCGAAACAAAAAATAGGGTTTGCCGCATTTTCCATTTTGTATGCTGAAAAAAAGACAATTAAAACCAGCAACCGAAATGTTTTTTTCATCATCATTTATTATATTAAATATATTGAAACAGTCGTCAAAAGGTCCTTCAATCCTTTGAAACATAGCATAGAAAATGTTGGTAAAAAGTCTATGGTGAATGAGATGCAATTGAGATATGTTCCCTTTTTGCGGTACTGTTTGAACATGGCAAGCATGATTTTATCATTGGATTTTTTTCAAGCCCCCGTATAATTGCTACCTGTCCGAATAAAATTTCATTCCGACTTCGTTTGTTCGTATTTAATTAAAAACGGATTTAAGTTTCCGCAGTTACCACACGCATTCAGGCATCGACGAAAAAAAAAATCAACCCGCTATACACATTGCACATAGTTCCTGGGATAAATCAGATGCAATAGCTATTTGTTCCTTTATAGCGGCGTCATCGCATCACACACACATACACTTACGAGCGAAGAAGATTTTCAGTTGATTTAAGTGAGTCGTTCGTTGTTCACGAGAACATATAAATTTAAAATTTAAATGAAATAGTTCCGCTAGTACATAAAATTACATGTGCTGCATCATACTTGCTGGCACAATCAAGAGAACGCAAGCAAAAAGGAGAGCGAATGAATTGTTCGTTTGTATAACTTTTTTTTAACTCCACTACACACAATCAGCGCTCAATTTTCTTGTTATATTCACCGCATAAAACGTAATGCGATCTATGTTTGTTCGCTCTTTTGTACATTTAATGAAAAATTGAGACGAAGTTTTTCTCTCTCTCACTCTCGCTCGCCGACGGTCGTTGCAACATTATACTTTCATCGTGTTTACACAGTATTATGATAGCACACATGGTATTTGTCGGTCGTTTGAATTTGATTACTGCAAGAATTCTGTGGTTTTCATTTGGATATGATTGAATACGCTACATTGCATTCATATAGATGAAATTTACTAAACGCAAAATGAACTCTACAAATGTCACATACATGCAACGGGCAAACGTCTTTGAAACGAGAAAAATCTTCATGTCATGTAACTCGGTCGCCCTTTAAAATAAATGTTCACAATGCATTTAATCGATGAAAGACCATGGTTTTTTCCCTTTCCCCTCACTCTATATCGTTTGTGGTGATGGCATGATTGGACGTGAGAGAGCACGTTTCGCATCGCACCGAGAACAATCCACTTGAGTACATCCTTTTCACTCTTCAAATTACATCGACATCATGGCTAAAACATATGTAATTCAAAATCATCTGGTAAGAATAAACGCGTATCCGTACACTTATCAAGAAAAATGGGTGCGATTAAAAATGCGGCGCTTTGAAATTCCCCGAAACAAATGCATGGTTAAAACGGCGAAACGTAATCTTTATTAAATTGAATCTAAACACACAAACGCGATTGAAGACTACCATAGTACACGGCAAGAGAGAGAGTGTGTGCCTTGTCGGGTTTTCTCAATGCACGTGCCACAAGTACATAGACAATCAAGCAAATAATCTTACTCTCTCGCTCTCTCCGATTTTCATTCGAAAATGCATCGCTGCTGCATGTTCACATACATGCAAAACGCAAACACTTAAAATATGATTCATTTATGGCTTTTCTAGAGCACAGCAAAGAAATTAATATTATGGTTATGCTGCCACATTAAAACCCAAGCTGCATGTGACTCAAACATTTAAATTTAATCGTTCATTTGAATCATGAATCGCTACTTCGGTATCGTGCGCGACGCGCACACAACACACATAATGAACTTTACTATGCATTTATTCAAATATTAATAACGAAATTAGAGCGACCAAGTGTGTGTGTGTGAATGAAAAGAACAAAAAAGAAAAAAAGAATGGCGAGAAAAACAAAAAACCCGCTGAATTTTCCCTCATTGCATGCAATTGAAATACAGCATTCAGAATTTGTTCCAATTTTACAGACGACACATTGTGCGCGCAATTACATCTTGGCCACGTTTACGACGGATGAAAACATTATAATTCGATTGAAAACGGGCGTTCACATTTACACGCTCGTTGTTCAATCAAAACTGCTTCGAATAGAATGCAAATGCAGTTTTGAACCCATAAAATGGTTGTGTTTTTCCAAAAAAAAGCGAGATATTTTTAGACGTCAACGTATGTAAACACACCGTGTGTGTGTAACGGGCGACGACAATGGCGACAACGCCAGATACCGAATATGATTTAGTGCACGTTTGTTCATTAGTAACAACAATTCGATTATCTCTCATTGTCTACATTGTAATCAGTTGAAAGCGTGGCATAGCGGATGCATCAATTGAAACAATGCTTGAATAATACGTAAAAAGCACTTTTTTTTCGAGAAATTTACAAATTCCGTATGCAGTTGGTATGATTCATTTAAACACATCATGTATTCGCTTGGAAGATAAAACAGAGAAAGAAAAAACAACCAACAATTAGGTCAAATCCATCGTTCGTTCGCTCGGAGATTTTCGTTTTCCGTTTGAATTGTTTATTTTGTCGATAGTAAGTTATCTACAGCATACAAACCATTTGGGAGATTCGTCATTGCATCGTCGATATGGAAATTGTTCATTGTGATTCAAATGCAAAAACACATTTTTTTTCTGACATGAACTTCCATTCAAACTTGATAAAAATCAATCGCTATCGATCAAATGGGAGACCTTCCTTGTTTTTTCGCTGTTCAAATGCATTGTACTCAAGCAGTGTGTCGCCCAAAATATATGGATTTCGTATGCTCGGATTGGTAACAGCTCACTTTCTGAATAAAAACATACTCTCCTCTCGATATTTTCAATAGAATTATAAATCGATGAATGGAGAAATTGGTATTCTTTGCCCGTTTGCTTTTTGGATATCCAAAGTAATCAGTTTGAAAGAAAAATTCGGAATTAAAAGATATTCTCTTTCTTTCTCTCTCTCTCTTTCTTACACACACAAACACATTTTACTGCGATGCGCTGCTATGAACATGGTGGAAAAAGTTTCAGTCGATTTTTTTTTATTATTGTAAAAGGCATTTTGCTGACATAAACCAAATTTTTATTCGCTTTATTAACTTATAAGTAAAAATAAAAACGAGAGCGAACGAGATAAGAAATGTTATATAAAATAAAATTCAAACAGAAAACTCAGCTAAAACTCAATATCTCGACTGAATATTGCATACGAAATTACATGGTTTGATAGTTATGCTTATTTTATAAATTTAGTTTTGCTATTGTTTCGTGATAAGGTGAATTACAATAAATTTATTATAAATGCATAAAGTTCTTCCTTAATGCGATATAGTTTCATGTTGCCAGCGTTGAAGTTGAAATTCTTTGTTGCGAACTTTTTCTACTTTTTTCCGCTGCATTTTCTTTATTATTTAATTTTCTGTTATTCAATGTAGTCGCAAATTGCTGCGTTCGACGCTCGAATAAATTGATTGATAAATTAAATTAAAGCAAAAACTTGTCGAGAATACAAAGTTTGCCTTTGGATTGCAATTCAATGTATACGTCAACAACAAATACAAAAATTAACAACAACACCGACATTCTGCTCGTTTTCATTCATGATTTTAAAATGTGCACGTCCACACGAATGTAAATACATTAGTTGCAATGAATCATGATCGAAACGGTAACAGGATATAATGGTGTTTCTCTATTTTAAATTGTATTGCATAAAAATTGCGTTTTAAATTCAAAGTAAACATTGGCAAAATCACATCTTACAAACACTATACATTTTCTCGCCACCGCAACAGTGCAGAATGGATCATGTACACGAAATTTTTTATTCACAAATCAGCCACCGATGTACACAAGCATCGCTGCTTTATCATCAGCATTGCATCACTGTACATGTGTGTGTTTGGGTCTGGGTATGTGTGTGTGTGCACTAGTGAATTGTTTCATTTTAATTGTGCAATTTTATGCTGGTGCACATAGACCCATCAATTGAGTTTTATAGTTGAATTCTCAAACTCCTAGTGAGCGAATACGCTTCATAGAGTGACGGTCTGTGTGAAAACGAGAGAGAGAGAGAGATGAGTGAGAGAAAGAAGTAACAACAAACACCGACCGACTACTGTCTGCATTCGATTTGAATCGACCGCATCCAAGCAATTAAGTCGATGGAACATAAATGCACATCACGCGCTCGTTTTGGTGCAGCTTTGTTCAATATCTAGAATTCGTAATGGGCATGGGCATGGCTCAGGGTGTAATGCGCTTTGTAATTTGTGGACGTCACAGAGACTCCATTAATTTCATTGCAAATTCGATTCAATTTTAATATTTGTTTTAGCATTTCGATGAATGCTAGCCACTAGACGATGCAATTATTCTATGGTATGTATCAATTTGTGATCGATAAAAAAATGAGCTAAATGAGAACGAGAACAAAAGCTGGAGCGAGAAAGATATATGGTAAAATGCATTTAAGTAATTGCTTCGATTGATCAATAATGACAATGTTATGAATAACCAAACGTTTTCGAATTGCATTCGCTTAAATGGATGCATCCAGCGGTGACAGCATGTCAAACAATCGTTTATCCGTTTGTATTAACTCATGTTTAACATTGGATAACAGCATCCAAAATGCAATTAAACATTTTCGATGAAAGCACTTTATAAATTGATACAAAATGTCAGAATTTGTACCTCCTATGGTCCTACCAAACGAAAAAAAAGAGAATCAACTGTGCCCATTTGCTTTCGATAAAATGGCATTTTCCAACATTAATTGATGGCATGCTGTCACTTGATAACATCAGACATTCACAGAAAATTCCTTTTTTTCTTTCCAACACGAGAACAAGCACGAACATCATAATATTGCAATATGGAGTACATTCAAGCATTTCTGCATGATTTGCAGAATTTACGCATATTTTATTCATCATCAGTCAAGTTCGAGTGTGACTTGCAAAGGATATATTCACAATAATAAAAGTACGTCATATCTTCTCGAAGCAAATAAAAGTCATTTCCAATATAATAAATGAATATTTTAATTGACTCAACACAAACTATTGTGCATATCTGCATATTGTTCTCTCTTTAATATTGTTAGATTAACATAAGCAACGGCAATGGCAGAGAATCGTTCCAATTATACAAAAACACGCAATCTTTGACGCATATACACTTCATTGATTGACGTGTATATATTTTGCTTAGTCATAGTTTGGTAAATGATGTTATTCGATATGATTTTCATTCGGAACATGCATCACGTTCACACACAAAAATTTTGCCGTCTTACGAAATGCGCTGATATAAAGCAGATAGATTGCTTTCGTGTGAGTGTGTAGAATAAACGTGCATTTTGTATGCTCGGTCGCATCGGCAAATATGTAAGAGCTAATATATACACATACACACAGGCGCTCGCGCGTTCTCTGTAATTTGATCCAAAAATCGAGATCACAAAACATGGAAAAATAATAATGATATTAAGCATCTTGAGTTGTTCAGATGTAGCAATTTTCTGCGCACACAAAACTCCTTGAACGTTCGTTCGAATTCTGAAGAAGCATAATACAGTTAATATGCGATTACAATCACATTTAATGGAACCAATTATTACAGTGCAGCGCTTTCGCAATGGCAATGGTAAAAAGACACACAGAAGGAAGAAGAGATAGAGATAGAGAGCGTGCACGGGAGAGAAAATTTTCAGCAAAGTCTCTGTAATGTCGTATCATAACGACAATCCAGTTATGCTTTTGATATGTGCAAACTTATATATTTCGCTTCCACACGAAACAAATAAGCCCTATCAGTTACTTTGATATACAATTTAGTGGTGCACGGTACAATAACGTATGCACGAACACAGAATTTCGAATTGGTTTTCGTTGTGCGCACAAAAACCAAGCAAATTTTCCATTCACATTCGATTCGTTCGTTTTAGCGATTGGTGCACGTGTTTGCACAGCGATTTCATGCCAAAAATCACTTCTTTCGACCACTTTTTCTTCGACATTCGTATTTATTTCGGCTTAACTCTTTCATTTGATATTGCCATGCTGTCCCACATTCGGTAATGTGATCTTTTATTTACAACGAAACATCGTGAGACAATCGATGTTTTTGTTTGAAAATCAAACGGCCTTTTTCCATGTCAAATGTAATCGAAGCGAATCGAATTGGTTCCAGATGGCAAATTTAGCCTCAAACGAAACCGACACGTGTATGCAACACGATGAAATTACAATGAAGATTGTACCCTTCCAAATGGATCATTTCGTAAAATCGTGATTTTTTCTCGATTTTCACGTCTAACTCACAGTTTTGGTTCACATACTTTTGTGTATAATGTTTTATACAAAGATGGTAAACATCTAATCGCATCAATAATCTAAATATAGGTAAAAAGACATATTGATAGGCAAACAAAAATTTGTTTTGGACGAAATGCGATTATGTGACATACACGAAATATATTCAACTAATATATGAATCACGTATTTATAGTTTATATGCATTTTGAATGGAGTTTTGTGGCTGAAGTGAAATCGATATGGTATGAAAGATTGCTGGATACACATTCACGCCCACGCACATCTTATCATTATTTGATACGATCATTTGACATTGGATGGAAAAATGTTTAAGTTGTTGAGCCAAAATAGAATTGTAAATGTACACAAGTCTCGAGAAGTATATTAATATTATTAGTGACGCAAATTATGATTTACAATGGCAAAAAGTATCGGTTCAGAAATCAACGGTTTCTCATTTTGAGTCGACATTTGACTGAGTATTTTAAATCTTAACGAAATAAGCAATTAAGAAAAACAAACAAATGAAATTCGAGTGAACTCTTCAAGCTAATCGAAATTTATTTTTGCTCTGGTAATCCATGTTTATTTATTTCATAACACTTTTGTTATTTTTCAAAACCAACGCTATTCGTTTTGATATTTTTTATGAAATTCTGAAGAAATATCGAAATAAAAAAATCGAATATATAAACATCATTTCATTTGAACGTGTACCAATTCCATGCCCACTCATATTATGAGTCTCTGGCCCAAAGATAACAATGTCGATAAATGAAAACAATGGAACACCAAAACAATGTGACATTTGCAGTGTTAACGTACGTCGCGTTCGATGCACTTCATTTCTTTCACCTTCTAATCTTTTCATTGTGTTGACATTTGCTTGTTCCTTTCCATCTTTCTACATCTCTTTCTTTATTTGCGCCTTTCCTCGCCGTTATATATATTATTGTTCGTTAATTTTTCATTATTTTTACACTCGTTTATATTTGGAGTCGTCAAAATATCACGAAATGAATTGTTCACGGGCTTCTTGCCGATGTTTCGTCGGTGTATTTATAACGTAAAAATGGTGTGATAATATTGTGAGAGTGCGATGACCTAGAAAAGTTTGTTCAATTTGATTTTACTGCTGGCCTATATATGCATAAAAATGCTGACAAAGCGACCACCATCATGTTTATGGTTTTTTCCCCCAGCCACTTATTGATGTTGAATTCATTTAGCAAATTATTCTATTAGCAAAGGTATATTACGTGTATTCTGATGATGGTCTTCAATATACATGGAGTGACCGCGCGCAAATCGGCCAATATTATGGTGAAAATCAAATGAGTAAAAATTAATTTGCACCACCTGATTGTATCACATTGCGATGGGCTGGCACATAATGCGCAAGCATGAAATCGATATTGATCGAAATAAAGAGTGTGAGAGGGCGGACGGAGTCTTTTTTTGTGTTTTCATTAATTTAATTAGCATTTAATGTGCCTACAGTGTGATAGTGATGTAGAAAAATGCTTATTTTATCCCAAACATAAAATGATACTCTCATGAATTTTAACGACAAATTAATCCGCGCTTGATTGTTTGTTGAAGAATGTTTACGAGCGAACGAGATTATAAATGGCTAAACAATGAGCGCTGATGTTGAAATGCAAATAGCGGCACGAATCAAAGATTGAACGGCAAATATTTGGACAGTTTTTTTGCTCTCAATATGGTTTCGCATCCGAAAAAGTATATTTTTTTGGCTTGGTCCGAACGAATGATGTAACATATGGACATTATAATATTTTAAAGCTCAAATCCATAATTCAAACGGAATTAGTCCGAATCGGTAAATATTATTTCAGAATAATCCGAACAAAAAATCCATCAAAATATAATTTACTGGCATCGGAAGCGTTGAAAAAAACACGCATCGAATATCGACACATGTAAACATTCAATTTCAATTAAGCGTGAAGATCACACACTGAATACCAAATGAAAGTCAACACATCTAATATCGAATAGCGTCGAGCGACAGTGTTGTTGGTGTCGTAATGTGTGAGTGTATGATCGGTCGTCGTAGTCGGCGCATATCAACACGTTTTTAACCAAACAAAACACTATAATTAAGCCCATCGCCGCTTTATAATTGTTTGTTCTGATATTTTTATGTATGTTCGTTGAATGTTTTACATTCTCGGTTTTATTTGATTTTAATTCCGGCACAATTTGATTTGGCCTGCATATATAGATGGAAAAAACCATTAAAATTAATTTATTACTTTGTGATGGGCGCAAGCATGTTTCATTTATTGGCTTCGTTTTTGTTTGTGTAATTTCTAAATATTTTTCTTTCGAAAATCGTTTCATCTAAAAACAAAGCCAAATTTCACGAATCAAGTCGCCAGAGAAAGTCAGTTAATCATTCCGCAGTCAATTTGTTAGCAGCTGGTGTTTATTTAAAAGTTCTAAATTCTCATGCCACTCAACACCCGATTCCAATATTAGAGTCATGGTATTTTTGCCGCGGTTTTAATAGACATTCGAAATGCTAACGTTCCAACAAACGGAGCAAATGCACTTTTCATGTTCAATTATGACGGTTGGATGGGCAGCCTAATAAGTGCGGAGTGTTTCTGAAATGGCTTCCATTGTGCGAGCATTTTGTGTAATCGATTGATCGTGAACCACTTTCATTACAATGCAACGTAGCATACGCTTTGCGTTTTGAAACCAAACAATTCGGCCATTACCACATACACTCTTATCAAAGTGCAAGTGAATTGTACGATTTGAAAATACCATCGCGTTCACTTTCAAATGCAACAATTTGTTCGATAATCGGGTAATTAGTGAATCCATAGGAGTTCGGAAGATCAATTAAAAAACAAAGTAACAAGCTATAATGAATTTGCTACAGTGTAACGTGTTGAAATTGCACGTCATCGAAAATGTTATCGATCCACTAAATGCAAGTGAAAAGAATATTTATTCAAAAAGGCACATCTGCGTCAAGACGATTTGTTTAGATTAATCGTTTCAACTCGACTTGAATACAATTGCCAAAATTTACTCGTAAAGAAACTCGTTGTTCGGTTGATTTGCATTCTGTCTTTCTCTTTCTGTCGACCGATAAAATCGAATAATTTATGCGCTGCACAACGGTCAGAACGATAAAGTATTTCTTTATTCAACGCAATGCATGAATTGGATGTGCATTTGAATCGGCTAAAACATATTTTTTTGCAGATCTAGCAAAATTCGTCGATGTTGTGACGAATGTTTAGTCTTTGGTGGGTTTCATTTGCCGCCTTTTTTATTCTCTCCTTCTTTCTCTCTGTCTTTCTTTCAATCTTGAATAGCCATTTTATCGCTGACATAGCTGATGTCTTTGGCCCAAAGAAAGACATGAATCTTCCATTCATGCTCAAATTGCCTTATGGCAACCCATAATTTTCTATTCCACGAACGAGAATAATGTTATTTAGCACCATCTGCTAAACACGATATCGAACTCCCTCCCGCATATCACATTTCCGTACGGCGTACGTATACATATATACCTGTGTCATGCATATACATGCTATCTTTCAAGCCGATGAAAATGCGTTGGCACTAAATATTCAAGCATATTTATCGTTTAAATAACAAACTGGTGACGCTTTATTACACATTATTCATTCGGTTACAACTATCCGGAATGTTTTTTTTTTCTTTTTCGTTATCGACAACCAAGCAATAAGTAAACAAACTCAATCGCCCTCACAGATTAACAAATTTACTTGACTGTGGAACGAAGACGATATGCATGAAAAATACCGTATTATAATCCCCATAAATTTTTAATGTAAACGTGAGCACGTCAAAATCAGCCCGATAAACTTTTTTTCAACAAGAATGAGAGCAACGGAATGAAGGAAATACGAACAAGACATTGGTATCTAAAATTACACAAGTTCTGTTATATATATGCTGTAAAATAACATTCTTTAACAAAAAAAAATGTTTGTTGGCTGTGCTCAAAATTATAGATCAACACTAATTTCGAACGAAAATTGGACGTTAAGGTATGTCATTTACACGTGGAAATGAAGTACTCAATTACTATTCTGGATAAAAGGAAGAAAATGATGTCGTTACTTTTTCATTAGAAATGCCATCAAACGGTATCGTAAGTCTTTGAAGAAGAAAGAATAAATAAATGACGGAATCGATAACAGCATGGAAATAAGATATTTCAAAGTAATGGTGCAAAATTACGGATCCATTTTTTCGAGTACGTTCATTTCGATATCAAAGAGACCAAAAATCAAATACTTTGTGTACATACACTGTACAGTAGGAATATGCACACATACACACACACACACACACTAACGAATACCCAACGGCAAAAATTCTTGAATAATCGCAATTTTCGGAGAATGGGAACGATGACTAACTTTTTTTTCGAATAAAAAAAACACACAGAATTTCACAAGAAAGTACAATTCATCACAAAAATTGGCTGCGAACAAACGAATGAGGCGAAACAACCAAAAAGAATTTTTTGTTCGTTACTAATGAGAAAAACCGTTTGCAATAAAAATTGAACAAACCACTGACTGAAATTTTTTTTGATATATTTCTTTCGGATACGAATTTAATGACGTATTTTATTTTGTCATGGAAATGGGAAGTTAACGGGAAATTAAGATCTCATTTAAATTGTTTGAAAATTTTGAATCAAATGAATGACATCGACTATAACGCGCTTTGCTTTTTATTGCATCGTTTTCGGTCGGGTCCGTGACATTAAGTGGATTTGATTGAATCAAACAATATGATTCATTGACATACCAAACCAGCATCATTTTTATGGCACGATTTTAAGTTTTAAAGAAGAAACAAAGTTCCATTGAAACGGAGTTCTCTTAAATCGCTCAATCGACTTACAAAAGCTATGAATAAAACCCGTTTAATTGAAACAAAATGAATGTCTGCGACACACACAAAAAATGAGAGAGAGAGAGAGAACGCTGAAATTCATTTGCATTTTACTTTATAAATAGAGCAGTTAACACATGCAAATGAACGTTAACAAATAAGAGAGCAATTAGAATAATATATAATACTTTTTTTTCGCTCATGTTCCTCCCGACAAATCGAGATTTTTTTCTTTGTGTACATGTGTGTATGTGACGTCGTGCTAGAACTAATTTAACTTAATGCGTTTTTACTGTTTGATGATGTTTGGTGACTGGTTGCGCATAGTGTTCAGACTGAAACCCGATTTGACAGCTACATGAAAAGGCAAATGGTTGAAGTTTTGTGCCTCTTTTTTCTGTGGTGTGCCGCTCGAAAAACGAAATGAGCATAAAATCAAAATCCCAGACGAGCTCCCATTGAGGCAAGCAATCGCTCAATAAAAGTTGAAAATTCATAATGTTTTGTTTGCAATGGCAAGCAGCGTATAAACACTTCATAAAGTTTAAGTGCCACTTCAGTGCGAATGAAATAACAGCAACCGTTCATGCATCCGTCATCGTTATTTTCACTCTTCTTAACAAAACACAATGACAGACATTGTTGCACTGTGCAACAAAACTGCACGAAGACCATATTTGTCGCAAAATATTGATTCAAGCCAATACTTTATTTTATTTCATTTGACATCCTTCAAAGTTTTACAGAATCTCAATGCCAACAGAACTGTTAAGAAAAAAACAACAACTTTTTTTTTCTGTTCTCCCCTTCACTTCTCAATTTTCATATTCTCGGTAGAATCTATAATAAACAAGCAAGTCAGAAACTTTCAATTGCAATTAAAACTATAGTTGAATGCTCTTTTGCTTGCCCGGTGAATAAAGTCATTTCAAGTATTCTTTTAAATACTTTCTATTCATATTATTTAAACAGGCGGAAAAATAAATAAATAAATAAATGGCATCCATTTAACTCTGTTTTTTTGTTTAAAGAAGGCAATTTTATAGAATCTTGAAAGGCAGCCAATTAAAATTTGCATAAATTACTTTTCATTTCAATACATATACTTCGTTTTGTAGCATTCCAAAAATTCTTTGGAACGAATTTGGTTCTCACTGCACTTCGTACAATTTTGCGGTGTATATTAATACAAATGTTGGATATTATATACTTGTAGCACATATGGATCAGTGATTTATTTGGTGCAAGCGAAAGAGAATTTAATAAATTTTTGAAAATATTTGCTTTTGTATGATCATACACTCCATTGGTCAATCGAATAAAGGGTTGAGTGGAAAATGTATTATGAATAACATTCATAAAATGTATTATGAATAACATTCATTGAATAGTAAAAATATTCATCGAGTAAATGCACTTAAATACCATAAAATATTTAATCCATAAGAACCCATCTATTTTTGCTGCACAATTTTATAAAACTTTTCTATTGTAATGTGTTGTTCAAGTAGTCTTGTGGGAGACAACGTTTTATACCTTGGAATTCAATTAACACGAAGTTTACTTTGCAGTACATATTTATTGAAAAAAAGCGTTCGAAAATGGCTTTTCACGATTTCATCCTCGATAATCGATGATAACGAAGATATGGCTGCACATAAAAGCTGAAAACTTAATTAGCATATTTCATTATTTATACTCTATCAGAAACAAAGTTCTTCTTGCTTCGTTTACTATCAAAATGCAATCAAGAAAAAGTTTTTAATTGTAAAGCACAATAGAAAAGTCTTCATCGCAAACATTTTAAATATTGATTACAAGTTTATTATTTACTTTGCGATATAGTCATTAGTTTCTATCTGGTGCAATTTACTATTATTATTACTATTACTATCGCATTACTACCACCAAAATATATCACGTAAATATTTCATGTATTATTTTTCCATAGAATGCCATTAAACCCCATGAATAATTGATGGAGTCAATTTTTTTTCTCTTTGGTGAAAATCGAGAGATATTTTACTCTATGAAGTGAGAAGTTCGATCTGAGCACAATCAAGTGCGTGAACTTCTTTTTCCAAAAATCAAATTACTTGTTTTGTTTGGAAAGAATAAAATTATCTCAGATTAATGCGATTCATTAGGTCAGGTCAAAATTCCATATGTTCAACACTCAAGTATAAGGGAATGCTAAAATTCCTTTTCAAATCAATTAAAAAAATTGTTCAGGACTCAAAAAAGATATTTTTTTTCTTCATTTTTATTCATAAATCGATTAGAATTGAATGGATGTGGTTCGATAATGGGAAAATGAAGACAATAACAAACATTACAAAAAGCGAACCTTTTTGGCCTGAAGTGATTTCGATCAATAGCATTAAATTAGTGGAGCCAACAATGAGTATTCGAACGCATGATGTTTATTCTTTACAACGGATTTGCGTGCTTAATGCATAAATACATTCATTTTCTTTCGGCTCGCATTAACTGTTTATTTTCTTTGACAGAGTTTGATCTACAAACATGATTCTTTTTTCTCCAACATAAAAATATAAACGGAAATATGTAATCGTTGTTGTTTGACCGGTTTAAACATGAAAGCTATATATATAATATATTAAATGTGTTGCAGAAAGACATCAAAAGAAGCGCGTCATACGAACAAACAAACAAACAAAAAATCATAATTTACATAAGCCAAGTTTGAATGCAGCAATGTCATTGTTATTGTTATGGTGAATTGCATTGTAGTAAATTCTCATTTCAATTTTAAATGGCAAACAAAATAATATTGAAAGAAAGTTTGTCGGTCACTTGCGTGAATTGCATTATCCCCAGCGGAATGTTTTGAGAGTATGCGAAAAAGAGAAAGATAAATGGCAGAAAGAGACCGATGAGAAAATGAAAGAAAAATGATGCGTTCTTTATTTTATTTTATTTTTCCACAGTATTGTTTGCATCTCTCGTTTCGTTTTGGCGCTTTACAGTTTCTATATCGGATCGTTTGGCGAAATGCCGCGATCCCATTACTTTTCCATACAAAATCAATTGAAAATTATGTTTACACCAAACAAACAAAAACGGCATACATTCTTTTTCTTTTCGCCATTTTATGAATTTTACTTGTGAACGAACGCAATCGATATGTCGATCGTTATATTTCTCTCTCTCTCTTCTTTCATTTTGGTGCAATTTTTTTGTTTGTTTCCAAATGCAACAACAAATCGTGATGCTGAACAAATTCAATAAATTCTTATGAATTGCTCAGTACTTCCTCTACATCGTTCTGTGCATAAATACAAGTCACAACAGGGCAAATTAAATATTGTTTGGGTTTCAACTAGATTTAAAGCAGTAGATAGATAAAAGCGATGGATCTCATGTAAACTCTTTCTCTCCCTCTCACTCTCTCTCTCTCACTTCATGTTCAATATTCATTTCTCTTATTTATTCGTTTGCTGTTGTTGTTAGTGTCTCCTCTTGTCTTTAACTCGAAGTTTGAACAAAATGTTAAAGCGAATAAATCGAAATTATAAACCAAATAGTAAATCATTCGAGAATAATATGTGGAGCCAAACTGCTATTGAATTTGAAAGCGTCGAACGAGCGAAATTGCTGGTAGACGAAAAGTCGCACACTCACTTATGCGACTGAAAATCTAATGGTATAGAACAACGATAAGCAAAGTAATATCTAGAATAAAGTCGAGTGAACGCTGCGCGTTACTGTTTTTTTTTCTCTTGTTATTCGTCTTCGGATCTCCATTGCCTTTCAGTTAAATCGCAGAAAATGAATAGATTCCATTATGTGTACGATGCAAACAACAACAATGTTTTCATGTACCAAAAGAGCAAAAATACGAGAGGAAAAAAAGAACAAACGACAGAAGGAATCTGAAAGTTTTTAACATTTGTGGCGGATATGCGCTTTTAACTTGTATACTTATATCGCAACATCACCGATCCATTACACTATTTTGGTATTTTTCGAGTGTGTGTGTGTGTCTGTATGAAATGTACCCATGGCAATTTTTCTGCTCTCACAGCACTTTCCTAAGTATTTTACTTTTTGATTGTACACTTGAAGAGCTACATTTTAGCCATTTGCTTATTTGATCTCGGTCCATTTTGAAATGTAACTTGAACTTGCTACGAAATTATATGGGATGTATGCGTTTCACTTCACATATGTATTCATGTGTTTCGGGGTTTTTATTTTTTTTTGTGCGGTTTGACCATTGAAATAGATTATGCAACGACGCACATACAAATTTGCTCATCCTTGGCCGTAAATTGCCATTCGGTTCGATGGCATTGCTGTTTTTACATTCTGTAGCTAAAAATTCATGCATTGAAGATTTCATGATTGCGGACTTTAGTTTGTGAGTCACTTTGATCCTATTTTGGTAATGGAATTAGAGAATTTCAACATCATATCATCTCTCTCTATCCGTTTTGTTGGGAAATTTCATGCCATTTGTGTTTGTCAATTTGGTGAAATAAAAGGAGAGACGATAATGCTACAGGTTCAAATATATTCTTTAGTCTTTCTCGTTTGCTCACACTCATGCACTTGTCTACTTAGTGTGATTGCGACTTTGTCAATTTATGCACTTTCTGTAACGAGAGACTAAAAACGTTAAATGTGCTTGCTATGGGTTTTTGTGGTCGACAAAATTGAATGACTCGCTTTGAAACGGGACGAAAAACGCATTTATACACATACTTTTTTCGCCTCGTTCGTCTCATGCATTAAACCCTTTTATTATTAAGATGACGTGTCTTGCATAACGTCGAATGTCTAAGTCTAAATGACTTGATCATAAATTTTATGTTTTATGACTCGACGAAATCAGAAAATTGCTTGCTTTCGAATCGCCAAGTACTTATAATTAAACTGAGATTATGTCAGCCGAGCGAACAACTTGCGATTCTTCATCGTTTTTTTTTTTGTTGTCCGCACTTTAGTTTTGTTTTTCACTTTTATTTCAATCGAACATTGTTGTAATCCGTAAAAGGGGAATGAAATGTTGTTGTTTTGCACCATGTAGGGACCATGCTGCGAATTGCTTTTTATTATAAAAATGATTCATATTTAATTCCTCTGGAGAAATCGCCTTAAATATAAACATCATCTGCTATAAATGAGATGATAAATCTTGCATTGCATCGCACACACACATACCCATGTGATTCTTGTCGTATCATTACTTATTATAAAGACATTTTTTCTCTTCCTCATCTGTCACGTATCGTTGTATTATTTTTATCTGCTTTGGAGCGATTGTTGTTGTTTGTTTGCACTGTTGCTTCTTGATGGACAAAAGCAATTTCGAGGCAAATTTTGTACCATACAGACACAACCAATATCCGGTAGATCATCGAAATGATTATTATGATGGCTTTTATACATCGTCATCACCATCATCGTATAATATGAAACTGTTGAATATTATCTCATACACTAAACTTCGAATATAACACACACTATGTGTTGGCGAATTTCTTGCGGCTAAACGACCGACTGTAAAGTCAATGTACAGTGAAAATTGCCTAAAGTGAAACGAAAAACGGACGCTCGAATTCATCTCACGATACCGAGAGAGATTATTTATAGCAACGCTAAAGCCCAATGCCAGAAAGCATCTCAGCAAAATATGGGCAAAAAGCAAACCGGAGAATGCGGCTCGATATATGATTTATTCATTGTTGTGTAGCAACATTTCAGATTGGTTTCACTGTGTTTAATCAACAATTACCGCATAAAATGACCATTAATGGTAACATTCAAACACACATCAACATGCAACATCCATTGCTTCGTTCAATCGTGCGTTCAGCACAAAACACTGTATTCGAAATCGCTCTCGCAAAAAGGAAACGACCGACCGTCGATCCAACGAAACGAATCTCGGAATACAAAGAGAGACAATTGCCGCTGCAAACACAAACATTATATCGATGAAGAAACGAGAAATTATTAAAATTTGGTCGGTGAGTTTGGTGTGTATCGGTGTAAAGAGTAAACAATATCGAATCGTTTGTAGCACGAGCACTACCGCACCAAGCGGGATAGAGATAAATTGATGTCGATGTGTGCATATGTGGTTGCCTATAAAAGGCACATAAGCGTGTATATCTGACCGCCGTCGTATCGTAACGCGACTAAAACTGGTTTGTATGGCTAAACCACAAATACAAACACATTGCAGTAAAACTAAATATTTTATGAGCATGAAGAAAAGGAATACGGAGACGTAGACAAAAAAAATGAGAAGCCGAACGACTGAATTGAGCACACAAATACTGAACAATCCTAACAACAAACTGATTGGCTTTTATAATATTGATTTCGAGGCTTATAGCGATTTAAAAGCCGTGGGCTCCTATATCGTGTATGTATGTATCGTATCAGCCCGGGTATCGGAGTGTATTCAATATATGCAGTGGCATTTTGCTCTCTTTTTCAAACCGATGCTGATGTTAAAGCATACGATAAGCATGACGTGAACATTGAACGACAGTAAAATCGGGATCGTAGGATTTGATACGGTCAAGTTGTGCAAATGGTCACTTCGAGCATAATGTTCAATTGACTTCGAATTGTGAGGAAAAATGCCGCATTAAGACACTGTAAACGAAGTAAATAGAAAATCCATTTGCACTGAAAATAGTGATTGTTACGGCAATGGTCTCGGGTGAAACAAAGCTGATGATGATGATGACGACGACGACGACGAAGATTTAAATCCAATAACTAACCGAGATATAAATTATTTTCACTACTCTATGCAATGCTTGTGGTTTTATATACTATTCTTCGTTGATGTTCACTCTGCTTTGGGTTTTCTTTGCGGTTTAATATTGAAGTTTTGAAAGAGTCTATGTGAAAATAAGTGTTCATCGTTGTGGCTTCGAATTGGAATGTCTGAACGCAAAAGAAAATGCAACACGTTTTGCAACACAATCCATCCAATGGCCTGGAAAAGGATTATGGTAATGATAAAAAAAGGAGCGAGAACTCCTCTGATTTACACACAAACTCACACAAATTTATGAATCGTCCAGTGAACGAGCATAATAAAATTTGATGAAATATTCATAAGTTCACTGAAAATAAATTTTTTGGACCGTCTAACCACCGGTCAATGTTCGCTGAGGTTTGATGCATTTTTCGCAATATTTTATCGCCTTGATACTTGTCGGATCAAAGTAGTGCGCAAGAGACATTTCACAGAGTTAAATATATAAAATATTTTCGGTGCTTTCCATTGTGATGACGCGAACACAAAAGCGAACAGTAGAAGTACACCGATAGCAAGAGAGCATAGTGTATTCGCATCAGATTATTATGTTTGTAGTTGTTTAAAATCGGCTCAAATACAGTATGAAATCTTAATGCTTAACAAAACTCCTGCAAACGGTACACCGGATTATGCTAAGCGTTGATGGCCAGACACAACATTTTATATTCATTCTGTGTGCTTGCGCCAAATCTTCTTGCCACAACCAGTTCAACAAATTTCGTGAGCGAGCTCACTATTTTCATGTTCTGTTCATGCCTGTGTGAAAAAATATATATATAAAAACATATAAAATTCAGTTTTGCTTCTCTGAAGTCAGGCAACGAACGTCGAATTGAACGTTTTGCCTATTTCATCTCGTGCATGCATCAATGTGGTGTGGGCTTTGGCGTCGATGGCTTGTATTCTACAGATTTCATCGTATTTTTTTTTATTTCATTTTATCCAATGTATACAAATAATATATAAATCATACCGACATTCGTAACGGCAACAATAACATTGGCACGAAAAAAAAAAGATTGAACCATGTAGACTTAACCGATAAAAAAAAATCTGACAAAAAATCTGTATGCGATTCATTTGTTCCAACTAAAAATGGTGTTTTGAATACAGAGGATCGGGGCAGCAAAAAAAATCTCGAGTTGAGCTGTTGGCGCTCAACATGAAACGACCACAAAAACCAACAATTTATATCTCACGCATTTTATATGCTCGTGTTTCGTGCGGCACAGTGTTACGATTGTATGTTTGCATTGTGAATTTCCCGTTTTTGAACCACAAAAACGTACACACACATACATCATCAAATCATTTTGTTTGCAATTTCATTCGACAAAGCGAAGAAAAATGGTAATGTGCGTACGTGTTTTAAATAATTAATCAAGATTTCAAAGATAAATAAAATACATGTTAGTGTTTGCTTTTTTTTGCCGAACGAAAACCGTGACGACTTCGTTGAAATTTCTGTGAATTGCAAATAATCGTAAAATCCATTTGAAATTTTGTTTTGATTTAACATTTACGGCCAAATCATACGATCAAATAGTGACCAAATATATTCAAGAAAATAAGAATGCATACAGCAATGGAGAAAGGTTGGTTTCATTTGATTTTTGTCAAATATCCCAAATTCTCAAAGCGTTTTGCCAAATCATTATTAAATGGCAAGAGAAACACAGCAACAACACCACTATACGAAAATGGAAATGTTGAGCAGACCGATTTTTAAGACGAATCGACCGTTTCTGAATGCATAAACATCAGTAGATGATGGCTTCGTTCCAAATGTTAACCCATTCGAGCTCAAAACTTACGATGAAATGAATGCGGAGCATCGAGCGTCGAACGATTAACAACACCAGAATAAAAAAAAAACAACATAAAGAAAATCAGTTGAATGCATGCACGAAAAAAAGACCTTAAGACCATGGTAAAGGCAACGACACATTTGCTTGACTTCACTACACAGCTCCGTTTGCCTTTGATAGCATTAAAAATTGAAAACCTGTTGATGCTCAGCGGTACCCGAAACTCTTTCTCTGTCACTCTCACACACTCATTCATTCGCACAGTGTATCTCAGCACGTATGTACATGTACAGTCGCACGGCAAGCAATATGCATCTATCCCGTACGGCTCGCATCCGATTTGGGATTTTATTTTTCTTCTTTCATTCGTCTTCTCGACATTTCTTTTTCACTTCATCTTTCACAGACAAAGGCATAAACAATGTGCACCATTCACTTCATGCGTGTGTGTGTATATATATATATGACTGACTACACTTGAGATTCAAACGGCGACGAGGCGATACGGCAAATAAAGAAAAACCAACCCGAAACTAAAAAATACATTGAAATTGCTATGCTATATTTCGTTGACGCTGATGGTTTTGTTTACATATAAACCTTTTTTTTTCTCAGTCTCTCGTTATGCTGTGTTAGTGATATAAAATGAGAAATTCGAGACGTAAACCGTTGTTTTTTTTATTCTGTCCATCGTTTTGTATACATAAATTCCAAATGAATTTCCTTCACTATCCTCTGTTTCGTCGTTGATACACTCATTGTTTTTTGTTTTCGTTGTTTTTTTGGCTTGGCGACGACTAACATGCAACTGCTGGGGTTTTCAGTTGCCTTTCGTAACAAAGACAACGGTCGACGGAGAGAGAGAGCAAGAAAATTAATTGTTTTTGTTCAAATAGAACTGGTTAAAACCTTGGTTAAATTCTTGAGGCTCAACCGAAGAGAAAATCCATGAATTTTCTGTTTATTCAAATTAAAAACCTGTAATTAATGGCATTCTTGACCTTGAGTTCGTGAAAGGCTCATCTCGCATTGCTGACCCGCCCATCCACCCTCTCGTTCGCTCACTCACTTGGTCGTTCAGTCATCCGCTTGATTCGATTCAAATCTTTTGCATTCATTTATCTATTTCTCATTCGGGTAAAACGGTGACAAAGGATGCTACAATTAAAAGTGAAACTTTTTTTTCGGTCTCTTAAGGATGTCTCTCATTATCTTTTATCCATGTTTAATTTTTCGAAAATATCACAAATTTCCGGCGACCGAGAGACGCTTATAGAATTTTAATCTCACCGGGCCAAGCAATCGAAACCAAAATTAGAAATCCTCTTATAAGATTTATTTTGCATCCTCTTAGCGGTTTGTGCTCTTTATAAGAATCATCATATTTACCTACATAAATACACCGAGCATTAATCGCATTCACCATAAACCGACAAAAGATCTATCGCTGGAGAAAAAAAGTGAAAACATTTTTTTCTATTAAAAACACGAAGGGTGTTCGGAAACAATTTATTGGAATTTCGTAGGAAATGAGCAAAAAAAAAGAAAACAAGTTGTCTAAGGTCGATCACATTGCCATTGATGATGACAACAACAACACTAATGTCATTTGGTGAATTGAAATCAACATTGGGTTGGGTTCGCTAAGAAGAGGTTTCGGGTCCTCAAAAATCCAATCAAGCAAATCTTCCGTTTGCGATTGGAATTTTGGCACTTCACTGCTTCATATATTTGAAAAATATGATAAAGTCTTATTTGCATGCAAGCGTAAAAGGCTGGGTTCCATGCAAAAAAATGTGAAGAACGGAAATATGCTTCTTGCACATTGTTCGATTGAATATATGATAAAAGCAATAAGTGAACGAGAGAGAGAGAGAGATATCGTGTAAAATTCGAAAAGGAAAACTAAGTGATTTGCATACTATGTTCCATTTCTATAGCAATTTGCCACTAGAATTTCCATGCTTTTCACTTTTCAAGTGGTTACATTTCCAGCACTCGACACTCTGTCGAAAGCGAAGCAGGACATCAACTATCGTTGAAAAACACATTTATACAATCACCAACAAGGACGCTAGCCAAAAATGAAAACATACTCCAAAACTTGTATATCATGTTGAAAAATAAAATCACAAATCATTTCCGTTGCCATATTCATTTTTATTTTCACTTGCAAATTTTATTTTTGCCATTTTTTTTTTGCTCTGCCACGTTGTTCTGTTATCAAATTCGACCATTTCGAAAAATATCGAATGACTGTGTGAACGAATTCAGCTGTGATGACTTTCTTGTTATGGTAGCTGTAACAAATTCAATTTACATACTTCATTACATTTTCGTTTCTCACACTTGTCGATATTGTTACTTTGGTTGTGTGTCTGCATTGCATTACGCTCTATTTCTTTTTGCTCGTCTTGGATCTTGACTCTCTAGTGACGTGCATTCATATATGCACAAGTAGATAGAACGAGATAAAAGAAGAAAGCGCTGTGAAAATGAATGAAATCATATTTAAATTCCAGCATAAAAATGCAGACTTTTTCTCATTTTGTTCTGTGTCGAATCGGTTTTTTTTTTATTCCTAAATACTCACACCAAAACAGGGCCAAAAAGAAATGAAGAAAAAAAAATGTTTTCAAAGTGAACACTGGAAAGTGATTGAAAGAAGAAAATGGAAAAAAGAAACAGCTTCTATTGAATTACGATTATGAAATAATAAATGCATAAAGTGTGCACCGAAAAAAATTCCCTCTCCATCTAGAAATAATGTCATTTTCTGGCACTTTTCATTCTTTTTGCATTAAATTTTTTTTTTTTTCGTTCTCACGATTAGATGCATAAAGCATGGTGGTGTTGTTGTTGTTTTCGCAAAATGTGGTCTTAAGTAAATTGAATGTGTTGGCCGGAATGGTGCGTATGCTGATGCAATCACTTGTGATAGAATTTTCGATGATGAAAGTAAATTCGCATTGCAGTTAAAAACGAATTTCATAAAGCAAAAATTGTGCCATTGCGACATTTTATTTTATGTTTTTCATTACTCGGTAGCCTGGAATGAGCTTCCGGTTGACAATGACGAATGCACTTTTTGTGCTCGCAAGAGAACAGAGAGCGTGTACCAAAAATTTATTAGCCAAAGTCTTTGTTTTCGTACGATTGAAAAGTGGAGCTAGGATTTTAAGCGTGTCCATTGGCAACGGGTGCATACACGAGCCAACGACGATGCACACAGTGCACTCTGCACATAATGTACACACTCACAAAAACGTCCCATTCATAAAGAGTCAAGTGGCAAACAGAATGAAAAACGAAACTAATTGGTCATGGTCCAATTGCTTATATTGGAATTGCCAGCAAATGTGAGATGGCACGACTATTCGGCCAGAGATAAAGGAATTTGAAGCTGCTACTCGACTCGAGTTTTTATTTCGGTTGCACCCATTATTCGATCTATGCTTAACAAATAGAAGAAAATTCGTCGATTCAGCGATACTCGTCGATGAAAACAAACGGCACAGATTCAATATATTTGAATGGGAAAAAGATCGGGGTGAATGAAGAAATAGAGAATGAAAAACGAAAGTCTGCCACTGGTGCTATGGTGTATGCTGAATCTATGTATTTTCATGCTGTGTGCATGTATTTTTTCACTCTCTCTCTCGCTTCGTCTCTCACCCGATTCGACAAAGTTCACAAATTTGCAGCTGACCATTGTAGCACATAAATAGTAAAGTCATTGGGTGAACACCCACTAATTCAATCACGGTTACATAAAACACACGCACGCACACACGATGGCTTTAAACGGTAGCACAAGCAGTCGTTGGACTACGACGACAATGACAAAAAAAAACACGGCCAGCAAATGTCGATTTGTTGCTTTTGGTCAAGCACGCTGCATATGGCAAAATCCATGCATTCAATTTGCACCCGGATCCCTTGTTTAGCATTTAGATAGATGAATCGTTTATTATGGAGTCGAAGGTATACGCCATACACAGAGTTAGAGTGTTGGTCAATATCCCGAGTGGAAAAAAAGAAGAATCAATCGACTTCCTACAATCGATTCGCATAAACCACATTCGGACTTTTGGTTTTCGATTCAAAACCTTTTTCAAGCACATACTCCTTCGCTCGCTCTCACACACTCTACATCTGTGTCTCTCCGTGTCTCTTTGATTCGAGTTTTTTTTCTTCTTGTGATGGTGTGTCACGCCACGTTCCAACACCAAATACGAGAATAAATTTGATTTTGCTCCATTTGGCTTATTGTCTGCCATGCCGTTTGGCAGGCATACCAATCGAAGAGCGTACACAACACGTAAACCGTACCAAAACAATTGTATATTCGATTTACTGGCATCGAACATTGTCGATGTCGATTTTTGGCCATAAAACTCTTCTCTATATTTGGATTGTTGTACTTGGGCTTCATTGGCCTATTATTTTTATTTGTCATTCATTTACGGCCAATTCCGTATGAAATATTTATCAGAATCGTGTTTTCATTCAAAATGAACATTTTTTTCTTTTCGTCGGCAATGAAGATGAAAAAAACGAGTCAACCTCACACTTGTGTATATTATATGATTAAAAATGTGTGATCAAAAATCGTAGTACGAATCAAAAATGGGCCAAAAGAAAAGTTTGGGACGTACATTATCCAAAATGAAAACAAAGAAAAGAAACGTTTCGATCCATACGTGAGACATGTTTGTGGGAATGTTCGATTGCAGAGAAGCATTGATTGAATATCCGGTTGGTTCATCACCATTGACAAAGTAAAGTTGAATATAAAATAACCATAAAACGCGCAATATCTGCTCACTCTCTCTGTGTGTGAGAAAGAGAGAACGAGAGAGAGAGAGAGAGAGAGAGAAAGAAATGGAAAAAGCGAAAGAATACGAAGAGCCACACCAGCAAATGGAACATCGACCAAAAACAAACAATTCCTTACTTTGCTCGAATGCTTTTTACACGCACACATAAACATTCCATTTCCATAAAAATGGGGAATAAAATGCCGCACTTCCATGGCGTTAAGCAACAACAATGCCAATAAAAATCCCGTTGTTGCGATCAAATGAATGAATGAATGAGACACCGACTTAAACGAGAATTGCATGTTCTATCAGTGTGAGGCATTTTCTTAATGTTCGCATCATCACCAAACAAAAAGCAAAATCACAAATAAAATACCAAAGTGAGCTCTCTCTCTCCACCTCTGTGTCTCATTCTCTATCGATTTTCAATCGATATTATAGTGGCAAGTTACGATTTTTCTATTACCCATGAAATGCGACAACCGAAATGTGAATATATACGTATTTCAAATAAAATGTTTGTGCTTAATTCCCAATGTAAAAAGATTGATGGTGCTATCCATTTACATAGCCACTGAGCCGTCATTATTGTTCAGTTGAAGCGAAAATAAAGTGTGATTTGATGTTTCATCCGTCTTTTGTTTGAATCGTTCGATTTTCCTTTTTATTCACACTTCAATAGCATTTCGCTTCCGATTTTTTGGTGCTTTCTTCGGTCGCCCATGTGTGTGTGCCTATGGAGAGCGATTCCGGAAATTTCCGAAATGTTGGGTCTTTTCGGAAATTCTATTGTTTAATCGATCAAATAAGAATTCAACCACTAAAACTGAAGCAAATCGGCCGGTTTTTTTTGTCCAAAGGATAAAGAACGTAAAACGATCAAATTTATTCGAATGCTGAAAGTTTAACTATAGAAAATAGAAATTTAATAGAAAATGTATGTTATCGCGTCTATGTGTCAGACTTATTTTTCGGCTTATTTCAGCATTATCGAAACTAATAACTGTGACCTATTGTATGGCAATGGTTTTTCGTCTAATGACAGTTTATTGCCTTAAAACAGCTTAAGACATTGAGAACTGATATGTGTAACGTACTCACACACCATCACCATCAACACGCTTCAATGTTTTCAATTTTGGATGTTGTGGCTTTTATCTATCTCTCTCTCTTGTGATATGGTTTCTGACGTTGTTCATCACTTGATGTGAAAACATACAACGCACCACACACCATAAGAACACTAATCACATTAGGAACACTGTCCAAACGGACGGACTTCCAAATTGATGTGTGAAGATGTCCATAAATGAGTTTTAATCCTCTATTTATCAGTAGTATCTCTATACAAAACGTATTCTCTGCACTCTTCAATCTGATCATGCACCAGACAATCTGATAACACTTCGTTCCGAGATTAAAAGGTTTCCTACGTCCAAAAAGTTATACAATTAGAAAGTTCGACTTATCAATATCGCACCAAAAACTTGCCACTCGAACACATGTAGATTGTTATGCAACGGAAGTATCGTC
This sequence comes from Contarinia nasturtii, assembly GCF_009176525.2. Classification (NCBI taxonomy): domain Eukaryota; kingdom Metazoa; phylum Arthropoda; class Insecta; order Diptera; family Cecidomyiidae; genus Contarinia; species Contarinia nasturtii. The sequence goes on along the minus strand of NW_022199294.1, from coordinate 1,514,433 downwards.
AGCCTTGGGGCGAATAATTTCGGTATTCTGATGCATGAAATGAATGATTCAATGGATTAGACTAGACTTATGCAAAGTTTTGTCTAACTTTTCCATGTGAAAACGAACAGTTTTGATTTGAGGCAACAAAAATAGCAACACACGACAGTTTCAATTGATTTCCATTGCGATGTCTCCAAACTTTATCAAAATTCATTCAAATTGAGAAAAATTCATTCGAAACACATGTTTACTTTCATGTTGTTGGTTGACAGTAATGTCTGTATACAATTTTAGAGTTTGAATAAATTAAATGAATGTTTTGAAGTTATTTTTTCAATCCGGCTTTATTTCTAAAGTCATTTTCAATTACGATAATTATATGAAATATAGACAGCAGTAAAGACCATGAAATGATTCATCGTATCAAATAGCCGGGGCCTTCAATGGAAACCGACAACAAAATCGGAATGTAAGAGTAATTTCGTTGCGAAGAAAGTGAATAAATGCTAACTGTCATAATTTCTTTTTATTTATTCAATTCTGCGTTACAATCCATATTTTTTCGTCTTCGTTTCCTTCTCATTCGGTCACAATTGAATCAGAGCTATTACTTGACGCCTCTTCTATATTTTTCTTTTTCTTCTTCCTGCAACAAAAGACGCAGAAAGTAACGAATAAGAAAAAAATTGAAAAAGATAAATCCAATTTGTAACCGTTACGCATTTTAATGAACCGAATTTGTTTGCATTACAAGCCATTTGACCGAAGAAAAGAGAGAATATAAGACGTTATGCCGTAAACGTATTGAGTTTTCGAAATTCATTGCATCATTTTCTTATTTGAGATGATGAGCCTGTCGTTTTTGGCTTGAACAAAAAATTTCATACGATTTTTTTTTAAATGTATTCCTCACAAAACTTGAGCATTTTCATGCTTCATTTATGAAGACAGCATTTGATTCCATAGAATTGTCGATGCTTTGGATTTTTGATGTAATTTGTGAAATTGGGTTCTCAGGAAGAGGATGATAGCAAAATTGTCGAACATCAACAAAAGCACAAAGTTAAATGTACATTCGCTTTTTTGAGTTGCGAAAACATTTTTTTCGATTATATTCCTCTTCTTCCCTTTTTTTCGTTCGCTCGCTTGCTTTCTGCAATACTTAACTTCATAATAGTTTGGTTGATTGGTGATCGAGTTCGAATATGCGACGTAACCCAGTTTCACGACAGCAACAAACTTTCAATCGACATAAATTTCTGGAAAACAATCAAATCATATTTCTTTTATTCAGTTTAAAATTGAACCAATTTAATGTGAACAAAGTTTCAAATACATTTTTTTTTTTCGTTCGCCATTATTTCGTTCTGTCGAACCACAACGGAAGTTTTAGCAAACAAGAGAATGAGAGTGAAAAGTTTTGCAAGATGAACGAAAACTTAACCTGACACACACATGGCGTAAAACTAAGTGGTATTTTTACTATGTCATCCAGCGCGCTCAAACTTATTTCAAAAGTAACGGAGACAAACGACGAGGAAGAAGAAGAAAAAACTGGCGAATGAAACGTAATTTACGTTTGAATGACAGCAAAAACATATGAAAGTCAAATGAACCAAATGCAAACCAATTTAAAATTGAATACGAATTGTCGTTGGTCGTGCGAAATATACGAAAAAAAAAATCATTTAAAATATTTGTTGGCAAAATATACATGAACCGAAATATAAACAAAAAAAATTGAGGAAATCAACAAAGAGTGCTAGCACTAAAACTGGGCAAAATGTACAATTTTGAGAATATGGTTGTGTTCGTGATGTGATAAGAAAATGTGTTGTGCAACATTAGAAATCTAATATATGCCACAAGAGATCAACAAAAAACCGAACCATTCGAATAGAGAATCAGAATGAGCAAGAGATAGATAGAAAGAGAGAAAGAGAGAGAGATCCACGAGACAAATACTTTACCATATTACATTTTTTATCGACAGCATCACCACAACCACGATGTGGCAGCAACAGAACTATACAAACAGCACATATTGCCCGGGCACCACACACAACAATATTCAATTTTCTCTACAAAACTTTTCTCACAGGCACTCACTGTGTATTGCAATCACATGTGTGTTGTTTTGCGATTGTTTGTGAATGCGATGGGTGTCGAATCAGTCGTACTTTTAAACTTTAAAACAAATTGAAAATGCAGAGTTGATGGCAATATTCTCTCTCTCTGTCCATCTCTTTCCACTTTCTCCCTTTTCAAACTGTCTCGAGCGCATTTTATCCAATGTAAAGATAAACAATAAATTAAAGTTTTATTTGTCCATATTCACACATAAGGGCAGTTTACCACAACCGTCCATGTTCAGTTTCTAGTTCATTTGGCAATCTATTTGCTTATATAGTTGTATTACGACCCTGTGCACATATATATGCAGCCACACACACACACACTTTGATGGGACACAAGAAAAATGGAATATTGATCAAACATGATGATGATGTTATTTTTGGCGTGATAAATATTGTCCAGAAAGTGGGAAGAAGCATTGTAATGCTCAAGACATTATAAAGTCGGTCAGCGTTTGGGTATGGCTTTGTCGGTTATATTCCAAAATGAGATTTTGTTGGCATTCAAAATATTCCACATAGTCCATTACAATTTTATACACGTCTTTGGTTCTCTAAATCTCCAAAGAGTTAAAATTGCAAGTTTAAGAGGTAGAGTGTTGGGGCATTTTTCCATGCAATCGGTTCGAATAGTCAGCATCAAAGAGGCGATAGCTTCAACAGCAACAGCGGCGACGATGACAACTACGACGGCAGCGATGATGATGTTATTGTAAATTTTTCCATGTAATGGATTCTGATCTCTCTTCTCGAAGGATTATGGTCGTTGTTCGTCATTCCATTCTATCTGCTACACTTACATTGTTAGTTGGAATACTTCAAATATATTGAAGTTGCTTTTAGTTATATTTTATCGTATCACAATATAGGCACTTTTATCTGTGATGAAAGTGTGTCTTACACATTTCATTGTGTGTTTTTTTCATATCAAAATGACATCGATTTTTCTTTGATGCTGTAACAATAATAGTGTGTCGTTGTGAAACGAAGAGATCGAATAGATCGACGGTGAACCCATGAAGAATAACTTTCATTTTCTCTCTCTTTTCAATTTTTCAATAGTTTAACGAATATTTGACAGCAATGGTGCTTATTCTTTACCATTTCATGGAATCTTTTTCATCTTCGGTATAAATTACAATACTTGCTCGAGTCGACAACTAAAATTGATGAACAAATAAAATGCCAATGGCATCATCTTTTTTTCTTCTCTCCCTTAAAGAACACAAAAAAAAATACAACACAATACATAAGATTACTTTCTTGTCTAGCGATTCGAATTACTTTCTTATTTCATGTTCATTCTTTCGTTGCATAAAAAGAATTGATAGACAACGAGTGAATAGTCGTATACCAGACAACAACAGCAACATCATCATAATATATCGGCTGAGTGAAGCAAATGAGTAGTGATGTGCGCCACATAACAAGAATATGATGTCAAAACGAAGAAGAAAAATCATAAAAATCACTGCTGAAAACATGAAAGTATAATGGCATGGATAAAGATAACAATAGCAAAATATTTTTTCGTATTTTACCCGCCTGACAATAGCTCGTGCCGGTTTCGTACGGTGAACGAAAGTGGACGGCTGTGTTAACTTTCATGAAAGCAGCGATAAATATGGAGAAAAAATTCACAGAAAACTGCCAACAACTTCGAAAATATTCGTTCGATGTGTGTGTGTGTGCATGTGCATTGCATGGTTTCAAACGCCAAAATAGTGGTTAAAACGATTCATTGTCGATGGTGTGGAGTAATTTTTCTGCGGAGTGAAACGAATACAACTCATGTTCATGCACTGGTGATTCCATGCAGGCATAAATAATTTGTTTGCAACATTTCATTGACGTATCATTCAATCACATTGAATTGGTGTTGATTGAGTGTTTTTAACAATATTAAATGCTTTGTCACATTTCATAGCCCGTCGTGAGCATGAATACTTGAAATGTTATTGTTCAAATAAAAAACAAAATAGGAAGCACCATTCGTTCTTATCATTGCTTGATTCTGCTGGTTTTTTATTGATGTCATCGTTTTCGATTTTCAACTATGCTTTCATACTTTTATCATATTTCCCGATTAACCACAAACCTTCTCACTCCTTTTTCTCTCTATCTTCGTATAGTTGCTTGCGTATGGATAAAATATTTATTGCCCCACATTCCAAACAAAATAATAACTTCCATCAACATTGTTTGCAATGACACAATTCATGGCTTCACAAAACTTTCATAGCATGGATAACGCATTGGGATGGTGTCGCATCATATCGATTGCAAACGCTCATATATCCGATTCATAGAGTATATGTATAGAATTCAGCTTAGCATCCTCGGGCTAGAAATAAAATTCATCTTGCGTAATTGGAGCGCCACACAAATCATTCGCCATTTTAATAATATTCGAAGCGATTTCGAAAGATTTTCGTTTCTTCTTTTTTTGGTCAAATCTAAAATGATTGTTACTGTTTATATAAAAAGTTGGTTATTTTCCGCAAAACTTTTGCAAGAAAACTTCTTTTTAATCACTCGCCCACAAAATCAATCGCTTCAATAAAATTGGTTTCCGACCATGCACTTGAAATACACGCTCTCTCTCTCTCTATTCGCACAATACACACTTTACACATTTCGTGCTGCAAACTCTGATCAAAATCCCAATGGATTTTCCCGTTTTGTGCAAAAATGGCAACAAATTCAATTTTCATATTTCAGATAAAAGTTTTTAGCTTTAATGAGAATAAACCGCACTCAGATTTGTTCGTTCGAGAGGAACTGAGAACGTGATTTCGAACTAAGAAACTTAAGTTTCCTGTTAATCTTTCGAAAGGAGCTATTATCGTTATAAGCCGATATAAACTGAAATTGTATTTCATTTTTTTTCTCTTTGCTCATGAAATCTCCCTTATTTCTCTTGATACTGGTGTGCTTGTTCGCAGAAAACGGGCGAAAACTTTAACGAGGTCATTTGGTTTTAGCTGAAATTGCACCAAGAAATTAAGTAATCATTTCAATGGATGCATTTGAAGGAAGCGATGGATAAGGCTTATTGAACCACTTGAACCAATCGATTTCAACCAAATGGCCCAAGAAAATTTTGCACACACATACAAATTTGCGGTGATAAGACACAGAATACATTTTTGATTATATTCAGTCGTTATATGTGCGTAAAAGTCAACGAACCAAAATGGTTCGTCTGCTTTTAATGCACATGCCCGCATCTATTGCGGTCGTCATTTTAAGAAAATTCCAAAAACTTGCACAAAACTCAAAGTCGTCAAACTGTCGAACGCACAAGTATACTCAAATTCGAAATACACAGATGACGATGATCCATAGAAATCGTTAAAACAATTACAACTTGCAAAAGTTTTCTTGAAACAAATTCATAGATAACAAGTAGCTAATACGCAGTTAATCCACAAAATTATAACGAATACTCAGTATCCCTTCAATTCACATGAAGAAATTCTGGATCGGGATTTTATTCCAATATGTTTGTGCAGAAGATTGCAAATGACCTCTCTGGGTTCAAATGTTTACATTAGAAATTATGAAAATAATCCAAGTGTTTGAACAATTTTCTCTGGAAATTTCACGAATTTTTACATGAAAAATATTTTAATGATATATTTTTTCACATAAACTACGATGTTGGGTAGTCATTTCACTGAATTAATTTCTGTTGAATGCAGCTCAATTGTTACCATGATGTTGTAAATATGCGTTGGATAGCACATATCCTCTGATACAGATGTAACGCAGAAAATTAAAAGCATAAACCACATAGTCGCCTATGCATTTGTTTTCATTTTATCATTATGATGTTTTGTATGAGCAATAGTCCACTCGGCAGCAGTTGATTACTTCATAAATGCTTGATAGCCGTTGAAATCAAAACATAACGTGTGTTTGTGCACATACACTGAATGGAACATCGAAATGTAGTGTGCAAAATGAAATGCATGCAAATTTCTATGCCCATAATGGCGAGTAACGGCAGACAAATGGGAATATAGTTGAAACTGTAACATATTTTACAATGATAAAGCGAAGTATGCCCACTCTACAATTTCAAATCAAAAATGCTGAACCGAAGCAATTTTTTTTTGTATTATAAACCATACCACTGCGAGCTCGAAGAGAAAATCCATTGAAGAGATGATCTTCTCTAGTCTTGTGTGATTAAAAGTGTGTGTGTGTGTGTGTGTGTGTGTGTGTGTGTGTGTATTGCAAAACCACAGAATAAAATTGATTTTGTCCAAAGCAAAAATTCTACCAAAAACAAATGTTTACATTTGCTGCCTTCATTATGTGAAGCTTCTGCGAATAGAATCAAATATAAGCCACTACACAATTCTAAAGTGTGCGTTTGAGTTTGGGGTGGATAAAAATCGTATGTCATGTGAAAAATGAAAAAAAAAAAAAGAAAGAAATAGATGAAAGCGCATCAGTGAAAAATGAAATCCTGATAACGATATTCATATATATACAAGTTCATACTCTCTCGCTGTTGAATAAACAAGTATTCTTTTCATTTCGTCTAATGCACTTCACATTGAACATGTGTATCTTTTTGTCTCGCTATATTTTTTAATATTCTCTCTTTCAATCTCTGTGTGAGCTTCAATTTTGCTATATATAGAGTAGTTTTCATCTAAAAAAACGGCGAGAACCAAGTAGCTTCGCTGTTTTGATTGCTGATTATTACCTACACTTTTACCTATAAACCCAAAGAAAAGAGCTTATGGATTCTTTTCTATTTGTTTGATTTTGTATGTGTCAACAATGTGTACGCTGAGCATGTGAACAAGAGTACTCGCTTCCATAGTTCACAAACATGCAACCGTTTTTGTGAACGGTACTCGACCGAGGGGGATTTAAACTGCGAGATCGAGAATGAGCCCGAAACTAATGTTTGCTTTTGGTGTTGCGCTATTGCAGCGAACGGGATTCATTTATGCTTCACAGCATTGTCAAGTAGTGAATTATAAATTTTTGATCATTACCAACATCCATTCAGCCAACAAACCAAGTCGAATGTGTACTTAAGCTTAAATAACTAGCCAATTTATATGGTATGGCATGTGTGTTACCAAATGAAATGCCATCCATCACGCTAATATGGCATTTGATAAACAAATGTCTGAATTGATGGTTGATTCACACTCTCTTTCTCTCGCTGTATCCCCGGTGTCTGCTCATTCACCGCATAAGTTTCGAAGCTGTTCATTTGAACAATTTCATCGCTTCGGGCAACACCGACAAATTCAATAACCAAGTCAATACTACAATTCGTTGGTGCTGATGGTTTCAAGTGCAACACCGATATCTTGATGGAAATAATGTGTGATGCCGCCAGGGATTTTCTTTATTCGTTACACAGGCACCTTGTGAGCGAGTTTTTGCATGCATCGTCCATAGATCGAGAGTGTTTTGGTGTCGCTGTTTCACAAGACATCATTATGCGGCGACATAATTTGAAAACTCTTCACAAATGACTCAATTTTCATGATTATTTCGCTGTACCAGCGGTGTGCATTGGTTATTTTGGTGTTTAAAGCACCATAATCGATTTTGACACTGTTGATTCGAGCACCGCTTGCATTTACACCGGGAAGAGCTATATGATACATTATTGATTAGCACTTTGCTGCACTTCAACTAAAGCCATAGAAGTTTTCAACTTATTTCAACCAATCGTCGTGCTAATCTCTTGCTTATTATTGGCTATGTTTGAAAAAAGAATATTAAGGAACGTTGTTTACTCCGAGGGAGCTCGTTCGATATCATATTTACTCCCAAAAGAGAATCTTCCAAATGACGAAACAAGGAAATTGAAGACGAATCGATAAGTTTGCAAAAGTGAATATTTCCGCCATTCGTCATTGATCAAATTGATTTTTTTTTTCAAACGTAACTTGATCTATCCATTTCAATCCGACTGTCGCCATTGCAATAATCCAACGAATTGATACATTTGTCTGATGTCAATTTATTGTATTTCAACCCAAACAAATCGACAACAGAGCTAAAGTAGAAAACGCATTTCATAAATGACGACGACGATAGTGGAGAAAGAAATGAGAGACACAGTGGTGCGTTATCTTATCAAACGGGAAATTGTCAATATATTCGTCTCGATGAGGATAAATGTATTTATCTTATCGTAAATATCAATCAACCATGGCTGTAGCTATATGTTCGTCAAAATGCCATTCTCAAATGGCAGTTACAGTGAAATCATCGATTTGATAGAGCGACAGCGAGAGAGAGAGAGAGAGAGAGAAAGAGAAGAATAAAGGAGACAATGAAGTGAGTTTTATTGGTTTGGACAATGCTCCCGGCAACAAAACTCATGCAATGCAGCTAACGATCAAAATGAAACACCCATATAGTACAAATCGAAAAGTAAACAAATGATAGAAGTTCGTAGAACCTTAATTAATGATAAGCAATGTGTACGATATCGATATATCGCTTTGAAATTGATGTTTAACACATTGTAGTGAATTTTCATATAATACGCTCCGAAAAAAAGTCCGCCGAGGGAAAGTAGCAATAAAATTCGATCCCGTAGCCGTTTTTTTCTTCAGTGCCACTCCCAAAGTAAATATCACAATTATTTGGAATTTTAAGTGCCATACGAGTCATTCGAATGTACAACAAGAAAAAAAAGTCGAAACAAATCGACTGTTCATGCCTTGCATTGCAACGACTTTGTAATGGCAGGTAGAAATAAAGCAATACACTCCAAATCCATACCGAGGAAATATAATAATTCTTGTTTGTTGCCAAAGATTTCCCAACGGAATACAATGCGAATGAATCAAACTGCAACGAAAAATCAACGACCATTGTTTGTGGTTATTTGTTTGTGAATTTCTTGCTCTCTCTCTCTCTCTCGGATTACAATATTGCCTCTCTATGTACATAACAAAACACATTATACGCTAATATATTTATATGCGAGTGTGAATATAAGGGAGCAAATGGAATCACCGAAAAAGATATAGTGAATGGACGAGAATGATGTCGACATAAAACGAATTGACAACGAATTTATTCAGAGGCGTGGAAAGTGTGGCAAGGATACGAGAAAACAAGCGCAGTGAATCTCGTCTCTGGATCAGGAAAGTGAAGCTACCGGTAGCTCAAAAACTGTACGGATCCTTCTCCCGAACTCACACTGATGTTTGCACAAAGCCAACGAAAATGGCGAATGAAAAAGATGAAAAAATATGTTTATTATCATTCGTGTGCCGCATTGGCAATGCAGCATTTTTATTGATTACATTACCATAAGAATAAGCAATTCGAACACTGGTTCCAAACGGCAGAGCACACCACGGGCTCTCAACCGTAAGCGTGTACAAACGACCGAATTTTTCTCTCTCTTTATTTTAATTTTTCCATTACATTGTGCAAGTACCTGTGATTCTATCTCGTTGTGAGCGAGAGGAGGAAAAGAGAGAAATTCTTTGAATTCAATATTTAAATGTCAGTCACACGAATGTATGTATTCTCAATCAATGAGGCCAGCAATAATATTGTCGACGAGGAACTAAAGACGAATGTTCAAAGCGTGCACGGTTTACAAAATTACTCCTTAGAAGTTTGGCGATGAGAGCGAAAAAAGTTGACTATAAAAATGCAAACTAAACAAAGACAGTGCAAATGATCATTTTCACTGGCGCAAACATTCGAAAAAGATAGCGTGCGGGTCGAAAATGAATAAAAGTGTCTCAAAGACTGCGTATAACAAACATTTCTTTGCCAAATATTTTGCTGCCTTTTATTTACACGCAGTTTGCAAAGTTGCGTCGCACAAATTACACACAAACTCATCAGAATTAATAACATTTCAAGTGCGGGAATGATTTGTTATATCTCTCACAAATTCATTACACATCGACAGCCAACGAACACAATAATAATAATTTTGTTTCACTGCGTGCGTCTAAATGGTAAAGTTTTTGCCTGTCGTTTACACTTAATAAATTCACATTTCAATTTATATGACGCGAGCCACTGGCAGAAGGGGATCACATGAAATACGGAGAAAAACAGAGAAATAAGCGTAAATGAGTACAATTGCTCAACTCCTCCGGTAAATGAGTGACGCGGTCCCAATTTTAATTCGTTGGGAATGCGTCGTGTATTATGATGTCAACATTTAAAAATAATCCCACCAGTGTATTGACAGTATGAAATATGATAACTTTAGTTAATTTAAATTATGATTCTTTGCGCCCGTCATCAACTCATTCACATGAAATGGTCAATGGAATGACCCAATGTATTTACATTTCCACTGAAGCCACCATACCCGTGCAATTAAAATACAACAAATAATAGAAATTAGCATGTCATTTATTCAACCACATTCTTCTAATTTGTCATACAAAAGAAAGGAACGCAAATAAATGGTCTTTTTGTCAGGTTACCTGTCAAAAAGGTCACGCATGCTTTGCTAATTATTATTCAATTCATAAAGACAACATTCAACCTCTATAGCAATTGAAAAAAGAACATGAACTATTTCAACTTTTTATCGCAGCAATAGGTTCAAACAACAGCTAAAATCAATTGAAATTAATTTGCTTGCATTACAAACTAAAAAAAAAATCAAAAACAAAAATGTATTCAACAAATAAATAATAAGCGAAAGAAATCAAATTTTGATTTATTACAATAAACATATTTGTAGTTGACCGATAGATTAATCACAAAAAAAGGTATACATGACATATAGAATGATTAATTAAATTAATTGGCTATATTCAGTTTTTTTAATTTAATAGTCAATTCAATAAAACATAATTTGTTATGAAAAACATAATTCCGTTAAATTAAATCAACTTCATTGAACACCTCAATGTCAAACTGTATTTAATATTGAATTGATTATTCTATATCGAATCGAATAGTCATTCTCAGTATGTTGAATATGTAAACATTCTTGTGAGTGTGATAAAATGATAATATTTTCAACACCACCTGACATTTTTGAGACACAATATAAATCAGTTTTCGTGGTTGTCACCCATGGTGAAGAAAGTGGTATTTTATAATTAATTTTAACTGGTAGTACTCATCGGGGAGTCATTTTACCGTTATAATATTTCGTGGTACTTTAACAATTGAAAGAAATTTTGTATCTATTGACAATTATTCTCACTGTTTTAATAGATTTTATACCAGTTTTTTCCATAAAAAACATTTTTGATTGCTTATCATACTTTGAAAATCAAAAATAATGAAAATTAAAATAGCAATTAAATCCAATTGATGACCGCCATCATAAAATAATGAAATTTTTTCTCGAATCAAATGAAAAATGCTTTTAATATTCGTTCAGTGAAAATGACAGTCAAAATAAATTATTAAACGACTCATTATCGCACGAATCAATATTTTACGGCCGCAATCAGGATTTAAAAATATTGTTGGTTGTTGTATTGGTCGATTACCCCATATGGATGAATAAGTCGCTTTATGTATAATACCACAAAAGATATGCGAAGCAATATAATATTTAAATTAAAATCCGCAATGCTGATCCTCATTATTGGCCCGCTTCATTGTTTTTTCTTTTTCAATTCCATCAAGGAAATACAAATAATCATATTTTTCAATGATCTTTATTGTTAGATATAATTTATATTTAAATCAAATTTTTATTAAATTTAAAGCGAAAAAAAATATAATAAAAGTCGTAATGGTGCATGCATATATCTCAAATGAATTGGTAAATTGAGAAATACCTACGCATAATATAAACTGAAAAGCTGCTTATAGTGTAATTAAGTGGAAATGGGAAAATTTGATTTAAAAATTACTTTTAACAGATGTGCAACAGCATCCTCTTATGTATATTAAGCAATGAAAATGGTTAGTGAATTACCGTTAAATGGGTCTCATCCCCGCCAATAATCATTGTGTTCGTACATAAATTGAAAAATTTGAAATTGGTTGGCATTATGTGAAACGTCCGGCCATTTTATCGCCAATTTGCATATCGACATCGGTCATTTAATACGGTTCATTAGATATTGGACCGAAATGATGCAATAAATATTTGGCGTCAGCCAATTTACCAAAAAAACGACGATTTTGGTATTCGCCGAACGAGTTTTATTTCGATTTAATTCAATAAACGTTCATTGTCTCACTCTCTATCTATTTGCGTCTATTTCATTCCATAATGAGCCTAACATGCAAAATTGCCGCCGCTAAACGGTGCTGATTTATTAGGTGTAATTCGGTGGCCAACATCATATTGTGTTTGCATTTGTTTAAATCGAACAAAAGGCACGTACAACAACACTTCTCGCAACACATAAATTCCTATCAGCGAGAGTATTATCAATTATATTTAATCACACAAATAATTATTTATCACAATCCCGTTGTACTAATTTAAACTTTTCTCTTTCCCATTTTTTTAGGTAAGCATCCAGATTTAATCGGACTAAAATAACAACACCATCACTAAAACGACAACAATAACATCTCGAATACACAATCTGCATTGTCAGAGGTTGAATTATTTATATTGCTCAAAGTTTTCCAATGATATTAATGCAATGTTGGGTATTTTAGCTCGCATCTCGGTGTAGGTAGAATGATTTTGCGAATGTTCAATTCAAGTAAGTGTAGTTTAGGAAATGCTTAATTATGAAAGTGCAAGCGCAATGTGCTTGTGTGTGAACTCAAGTGCAGCTTTTGTTCTTCTTTACTTGTTTTCACACACACTTTGAATGTATTTCCTTTTATTCGAATGCTCATTCATTTTCATGTAATTCATACACTGAGTGAAACACTTGAAAATAATATGATGAGAAAGCAATTGCTGAAAACATGTCACCAATCCATGGGCTGAATTGAATGAACTCAGATGCAGCAGAACCACTATCAACGTGCAGAATCTCTCTTTGCAAAAATAATAACACTTTAAGCAATCACATGTTCGTACACACACACACACACTCTTACTTCAATTCGCCCGTGACAAGAAAGACAGGGGATGCGATGCAACAAATTTTCTTCCAACCATTTTTACAACGATCAAACGGATCCATGTTCACAAATACGAACGAATTGACAAGTGTGTCAACAAATACGATTCGATAAAATTGAAATGTTGAAGACATGTTGTGTGCACCAGTATTTACGCTCGATTTCCGTTTTCGTTAATCAAATTGCATCACATCCATTCCATTCAATTTGACCGTTTCAAAGAGAGAATATCTCGAGGAAAAACAACGGAATCTCATATGTTGGTCACACTCATGAAGAGAAACTGGGTTATTCTTAACTTTATTTCCTTCCACTCAGTACTTTTTAAAGTTTCCAAACGGTTTCGAAAAACCATTTTTAACACTCTACCATTTTTTTTTTGTTTTCTCTTTCGATGGAATGAAAGTTGTTCTTGTGCATATGTACCTCGAATTTCGTATTTTTCTTCAAATGATTTCAAAAGTGTTTTTTTTTGTCATTGCTTCATCGCACACACATACATAAATGTTGCAAAAATCTTGAGAATCGTTGATTCAGTTTGAATGCAAATGTTTGTGATGGGAATGGAATTCGGCTGTAAGCATTACTTGCATTTATTGAAATTCAATTGGTATTTTGTGCATTTGGATCGAAATTTGTGCTTCAGTCACCCAGAAAAACTCAGAGCTCAATGAACAAATGGTTCTGCTTTTTTTTTCCTGCTTACTCATCTAAATACAACCAGTCGCACGATTTTCAATCGATCTCACATATAGTGCGTGCATGAGAACATCGTATTTCGATTTGAATTTTAAAGCAAATGTTTCACACATCACAATGGCGTGAAACGGCATAAAAAAACAGTTTATTTGATCAGTTTCTGTCACGGAATCCATAAAAAGTGCCGACTTAATCGAGCCATTCTTTATTTATTCAGTGACTTTATTAAAAAAAACATGTGCCGTATGTGTGCATTCATTTTTATTTAAAACTGATGTTTTGACAAAAGAGTATAGAGTAAACAACAATTTCAAATATTATTTTTAATTGAACGAGAGCCGAAATAAAAACATACGAGTGATTGTTTCTGGCTGGAGTTTTCGTCGAAAATGTCATAGCACGCGATTGAAAATAATAATATTTGAAGGTCTGTAAAAAATGGAAAAGCTGCATGGTCGGTGAATCAGATAGAACATTCATTTCAACCGAAATTGGATCCATTGAAAGCAATATGTTCGATTACATACGTGCAAGTATGACGTAAATACTGAATGTGAGTCAGTGTTAAAGTACAGCAGCACATACAAATGGTGTGACACAATACATTCCACATCTATGTGTTTGTCTCGCTCTAATAACAATATAAAATATTTAATATAAATGAATTGAATAAAAATCGATTTTTTGCTGTTTTTTGGAGTCCGGTATCGTTTGTTTGTCGAGTAAAGCTCATTCGCTTCAGTATATATTGCTCTCATCTTCTTTGTGTGAGCACATATGAGAGGGCGTCAAGTATGTTTCCATTGAAAATTGAATTACTATTTGCCAAACAGTTTGGTTTTCTTCTTGATCAAGAGACAATCAAGACCAAGTTGTAGACACAGAGACAGAGTGTGACAAGAGGAAGAGAGAATGTGAAATAGAGCTTAGTCCATTGTACACACAATACATTCGCTAGTATAATCGGTCGCACATTTTGTTTGCTTGTCTAATGAAATTTAATACCGATAAGTGTTTTCTAAACAAACGTCCAAGTGCCAAGCGTGTGTCGAAAGCAATCCGTTTCACAAGCGAAACTTCAAAAGCAAAATAATGCCATGAAACACAACTAAATTGAATCGAAAAATAAATATCACTCGAATTTCGGTATATTCTTGCATCAATGAGCTTGAGACTTTTCACAGCAATTTAGTTAAGTATCACGTGTACACAACACCGAATGCAATTTCGATATATATATTTACAAAAGAATGAAGTTTGACTACAAAAAAAAATCTTCGTGTCCCAATTTCGAGTGAAACGCTGTTTGGAAAAGTGAAAGAAGATTCGATTGCACTTTTTGTTCTGTCTTTCAATTGGAAATGCAATTTTTCACGATTGGAAAATTCCTCCCGGGAAATGTACATGAACGTTTTTAACTTTGTTGGTGGTGTTGATTTACAACTTCAATCCGGTTTGCTCGTCGAACGACTAATTGAAAATTAATTGGAAAATAAATAAGAATCAGTTCAATGATTTTGTTGGCATTGTTTATAGGTTCTTTGTGCCATTCCATGAATCACTTTTTACTTTGCGTCACCCATGTGATTCATTGAGATTGTGTGTCAATGATCACTACTTCCATCGTCAATGTGCAAAATAATATAATTTTCTCGCTTCATGTGTCATAGATGTTACAAAGTGTACACAGTTTATTAGACATCATATCAACTACAATCAACAAATGGAACGAAGCATTGTTTGTGGCTTTGTACCCTCTCCCTTTCATGCAACTCATTCAACAATACATAATTAGATCGCTCATTTAATCAATAAGAAAATGTCAGGGACTTGAAAATTAAGGAGAAAAAAAAACATGGTATTACGACGAAATTAGGATTGTAATATGCAATGCGATTTTGGCCTGATTGGATCTGAGTATATTTAATTAAATTTTATTCAATATGATTTTAATGGGAATTTCCTTGTGGTTTTCGATGATGTAATCATACAATTTTAAATCATGTTTCAAGGAGTGTTCACCCTTGAGAGCTTCAAATGTAAACAGATTTTACAATGAACGCATGTTAGATTTGACATAATCCGATTTGGTTAGCACACATAAATAATTGAAGGAAAGTGAAAAAGGAATTTAAAATTGACTTGATTATTCAATTCAATCAGAAGTATCGAATTATAATTTAATTTTTTTTTAAATTGGTCGTTCTGGTTCAGTCGCTTTTCAAACGAAGAGAACTGCTACTGTTTTATACTCCCTTACACCGTCTATCTAGTCTCTCCATTCTTGGGCTAATTTAAATTCAGTCCATTACACCTGCAAACTTGAAACAAAGTCATTTATTGATTTTCCATCATTTGCAAATCCATCTATCGTCGATGAAAAAGGATACAAAATTATGCCAATTTTTTTTTTATTTTCGTTTTACCATTCACAGAAACATACAGAAGTCGTAATACTACGGAACGAAATTGAAAATGTCGATTTAAATTTCCCTCTGGATTTCACATCGAAAAATTATTGAAATATTCCAAATGTACAATCTTATAGTTCAGCAACTGAGAAGTCAAAACGTTCCAATGATGTACGAAATGCAATTGCTTCTTTACCTTTCATTCGATAAAAGCCTCCGTCACACACACACACACACACAACAAATGATGAGATGGCAAAAAAAACTCCAGAAAATGTGCATTGAAACGAAGCAAAGAATGAATATTTTGGTTCAAAACGATGCTGCACGGTACTAAATGTACTTTTAGAGAGAGAGAGAAAGAGAAAAAATGTTCTTCAATGTACTTTCGAAGTAAAGAAACGGAAACTTCGGTAAAGGTAATGAATTCCGTATTGAAACTATATTCACAAATCCAAATTCAAAAACCAACAATTTTGAGTCGGGATTTGGAAAATTGTAATTGCACGCCTCTTTCAACATCGAATCCCAATGTTAAGCCATTGGCAATTGCACCAAATGAAATTGAATTTTTCAGTTGAATGGGAATTTGTACGTCAATAACAGTTGATTTGAAAGTGATGCTTCGATGCATATATACTTTGTTAGTCGGAGTGCAACCTGAGATTTCAACAACACTTCCGAACTATTGCAAAATGCCAACAAGTATACACACAAGTTTTTACTAAATTATTCAAAGTCCTGAATTGTTGCTATTTGCTTGGCCAAACGTGGCCCAACATAATTTGTGCATGATGTTGAAGAATGAAAAATATGGAAAGCAAATAAAATTTACATTTAGTACATTGTTCCTCTCAAGAGGTTCGGAATATAGATAACATAATTTTCGGGGGAAATGAAAACATGAGAAAATGGCACACATTCACATTGTGAAAAGATAAAAAAAATTGTCGTGTATACAAAAACATGGCCAACTGAAAATACATGAGAGTGTAAAATGAATTGGGTGGATGAAGAAGATGCCCTGTCATTCACATTCAACCTTCGTTTATTATATTCCAATGCGGTATACGATGTTCATGTGCCGACCAACAAAAGAGAGTTAATATACATGCTTTCATTCTTATCTACTTCAATTGTCTCTTTCGCTCTCTATTTTGTTCGCTAAATGTCCGCAATGTTTTGTGTATGCCTGTATTTAACTGCCATCATCTTTGGTTGTTGACTATGATTGCCAGCTAATAACACCATGCAGAAAATGCGATATAAAAAATTCGAGAGCGGATTTCATGTTTTTTTATCTTTGAATGCACGCACACACAGAGAGAGAGAGAGAGAGAGAGAGAGCAAGCGACAACAACAAAAAATCAATAGACATTGTATTTTCCGTCATGATGTCATTTGCAAGGATGACACAGTGAATAACAACACAGAGAAGAAGAAAAAACGAATATGCTGTTGGAAAAAAATAAGCCGCCCGAAGAGCGGAAGTTGTTTCTTTTCTTTTCCGAGTGCTATATTTGCATTGTGCCGACTCGATTTGCCGGTGAAATTCAATTTAAATTATATTTGCGCATACATGAATGAAGCATAGGGGCCATTCAGCAAATGCGCCTCGTCGAGTCTCTAATAAATTATTGATTCATTATGTGTGTGCTTGTCGTAAATTTGCCAACGTCTTTCTCTCTCTTTTCACTTCTCTTTCTCTGTGGCTCTCGTTTTTCTCTCGCCAAATCACACTTGAAAAATGCATTATGCGGTGCTTACAAGCCATCGTTAAACAAATAAGTGCTGGGACCAGAAAAGAAATTACCATTTTGCAAGCAAAATAAATTATGAAAGCAAATAAAAGCACATGAACATGATTCAAAATTAATTGAATTAGTTTTTTTCTCTTTCTCTCTTCTGCTTTTCTTCAAACCATCATATATAAATATATGCCGTGTTGGAGCACGCATGGCATTGTGTGGATAGTGAGCTCTTACTTTGAGTTCCCAATTAGCATAATTCATACATTTCAGAAAAGTTTGCTGCGAAAAATTCAATAATAATTTTGCATTTCACTATATTTTCCGCTAGAGAGATATTCGAACAAAGTGGTATATTTTTTTTTGTTCCTTTATTTACACACAACCAGATCACTTGCTCGAATTCGAAGAAAAAAGTTTCACTTCGCTCATAGCACACGGATGCTGTTCCGATTACTTTTTTTTATTTGTCATTTAATGAAAATGCGATGCGCATCAAAAATTTATTCGATATATTTTATTAGATGGATATTGGTATAAAATCGTTCAATTATAAAGTTTTTCATTTAGAAAGAATGCGACAAAACTTTTCCATTAATTTAAAATTATCTTGTTCGATCTCATTCATCATCGCAGACACGGTGTGTGTGCGTGTGTTTGTGAGAGAGAAATGCCATCGCAAGTCGCGACACATTATTAACTGAACTCCGAATGTCAAACAGATCAGTTGACAGTTTGTGGCGAACTAATTATTTTTAAACAAACTTTAATGAATAAGATTAACGGCAGCACATAAACCAAGCAATTATAATCTCGTTGCAAGCGTCAACGCTTCGTTAGAACGCAATGGATTTACTGCTTTGAAATGACAACAAAGTCGATCCAATTCGAATTTAAACTGGAGTCAAAAGTCGCACCACATTTTCTTTGAATACACAATGGCCACACGATCGACTGACACACAAAAAACACGACCGAATGCTAAAAGAGCAACTAAAATTGAATAAAATGCTGCGACAGACAGAAGAAGAAAAAAAAGTTAAAGAGACAGAGACAATTCGAACGATGCAGAACGGAAAAGTAAAACATATGGTGCATAGGAAAATCGTCGTGGCGATACATAAAATCCCCAACCAAAAATTCCAGCGTTTGTTTTGAATATTTCGGTGCGCATTTGTTGTCTGTGCATCAAGTGAAGTGCGCGCCGCGCACATACACATAAACTAATATTTTGATTATTTTTTTCATTCATTCAATGGATTTGGTCGTAGCGCTATTCAACATTTACAGTTCACATAATTAGATTTTATGTTCGCTTTTGTCTCTGCCGGTAAGCGATATTCTATTTGTATGCGAAAGATTGCCACCGAATGCCGTTACGTTCAATGCTATTTTCACTGCGATGTTTATTAAAATTCACAAAAAAACCCAGTAAATTATACATAAATTTTATGTTTGAGCCATTGTCTGTGCGCGCGGCATTTTTTCTTCATTGTTTGGATTATTTCATTGAACGAAAATGAGAATGAGACCGCGAAACTTTGTGCGTTTCTTCTTCATTGCTTCATTCACGCCGTGAATTGACAATACTGAGCGCAATTCCAAACCGAAAATACGATGAATATTAAAAACATACGGCAATTGCATAGATTCTTTTTCCTCGAATCATCTCTTTGGTAGCGGATTTCATTTTCGAAAACGGAACGCTACTTGTCTTTTGCTCTTCCAGTGTGGACAAAAAAAGAAGGCGAGACATTTGGCATCCAAAAATGTTATAATTTATTTACAATTAAGAAGATAACTTAATTCGGATAAGCTATAGCAAGTGTGTCTCGTGTAACTGTATTTATCAGATGGAAGAGAGTGGAATTTTCAAAATGTCACATTAAAAGGGAATCCAAATATATTTTGGTCATAGCTGAAACATAAATCAACTGATTGGATGACTTATAAGTCGTTTGAATGTAAATGACATTTGAAAGCGAGTCGATGCATTTATGTTCTCTCTCTCACACTATTTTCACTTTTCGATTGGAATCTTGCGTTTGAATTTCAATTACTGTGTGAGATTTGGTAATTTAAGTTTTTCATTCGAATTCACATTCGGTGGAAGTGAACAACCAAATGGAGTAGAGATTTTCGGCGCTTACGTTTTTGAGTTGTGCATTTTAAATAGGTCATTCGGCATATAACTGCACCAGATCGTTGGAATATTAAATAATTTTTTTTTTCGGAATGAATTTTGATTCAAATTCGATTCTCGAATTAAGAGTTTTATATATATATACGAGGGTTGCTCCATAATTTTTTTTAAAAACATATATAACACAGTTGTTTTTTGTCGAAAATGGTTTTATTGTTTTTCAAAATATTCCCCGAGATGATCGATACACTTTTGCATTCGATGAAACCATTTGTCATAGCATTCGTGCCACTCCGAAACTGATATCTCCAAAACGTGTGTTTTGAACGCTTCAACTGCTTCTTCTGGTGTCGAAAATCGTTGACCACGTAGTTTTTTCTTCACGCTTGGGAACAAAAAAAAGTCATTGGGTGCCAGGTCAGGACTGTACGGTGGATGACCCATCAGTTCGATGTTTTGACCGGTCAAAAATCGAGTAGTTTGAAAAGATGTGTGAGAGCTCGCATTATCGTGATGAAGAATTATTTTGCGACGGTGGTTGTTTTTTCTTATTTCACCAAACACTTCGGGCAAACAAATGGTGGTATACCAATCAGAATTGACGGTCTTACGATCCTCTAGTGGAACGGTTGCCACATGACCACTTCTCCCGAAAAAACAGGCGACCATTCGCTTCGAAGTGCTTCTTGCTCGAACAACTTTCGTTGGGTTATCTTCATTTTGGAAGACCCATACAGTCGACTGCTGTTTCGTTTCGGGCTCATAGGCATATATCCACGATTCGTCACCAGTGACGATTTTATTAACGTCTTTTGAAGCACCACGATTGAATTTCTTGAGCATTTCTTTACACCAACTCACACGAGCCATTTTTTGTTCATCGGTCAATTTATGTGGGATCCAACGAGAGCAAATCTTTTTTACGGCTAAATGTTCATGCAAAATTGTATGTATGCTGTGGGATGAAATGCCCAAAGATGCCTCAATCTCACGGTAGGTCACATGACGATCTTCCATAATCAGTTTTCTGACAGCATCGATGTTTTGTGGCACAACAGCCGATTTTGGACGACCTGTATGAAACTCGTCTTTGAGCGAACTACGACCGCAACGGAATTCTCGGTACCAGTTATAAATTGTCTGAAGGGTTGGTGCTTCATTGCCAAAGGCCAAATGAAGTCGATCGAAACACTGTTGTTGAGATAATTTACTTCGAAAATCGTAGTAAATCATTTTACGAAAATCTTCACGTGTAAAATTCATTTTTTTGTTGAGTCGCAGTTTACCAGTCACTGTAAACAATACAAATAGCGTTCGTACGACAAAAGGTTCAGGGCACGAATACATACCAAAACATCAAACTTTACGAATATGACAATGGTTTACATCGGGCAACACTATAAGTACCATTTTAAAAAAAATTATGGAGCAACCTACGTATTTGTTGGCAAACATTCATCATGCGCTTCATTGATCAATTCCATAAATTCGGGACTTTATTTGGAATGCGCCGCTAATCAATTGAACAATCATAATTCGATTAGGAATTTTCGACGAAATTCGGCATTTGAGCAATGTTATTGGAGAGGTAGAAAATCACTTGACTCGTTTTTCTATTCATTCTCGCCATTGTGCACATTCGGTATAATTCAATGTTAAGCCGACATCAATACATTCACTGTGATGAAGCATATAAAAAGAATCTTCCATTTCAATCAGATATTATTCGATATGATTGATGAACTCGATATGGTATTCTAGTGTGGAAATATGTCATTATTTGATTCGATAATACGTGATGATTGATATTGAGTATAGCATACCATTTGCAAGCCAAATTCAATTATAGCATTTCGAACGTTCCACCACTGAATGTTTTTCTACTTCAAATTCATTAAATATGAAAACGGTACAGATGAAAATAAGCGCAAAAATACGATGATTTTTGCCGGTCACATCTATAATAAATGAAGATGAATCCGAACATTCCGAGTAAAGACAGAGAAAAATAGATGTGAAATTTCATTGAAATATAATGAAGTGAATCTAAATGAAATTGAAAACATGTCGTAGATTATCATTGGCAAACATTGAATGAAGTAATTAAGTGAAGCGTGTTAATTGCATTCATGATTGCATGGAATTAATAGAAATCAGTCGAGTGCACTGATACGTATGCATGTGTACATTGTATAAATAGACTGAAGCTAACGAGCGCTGGTCATCAAGCAACCTACGAGGGTGTTTCGGAAATGAAAAAAAAATCTCATTTATTGTGTTTCAGATGAGGTAAAACCAAAGGTTACATGACAACAGAACCACAACTTTATCGTACAAATTCCATTGGTAGCTATTGTTATATTGTCAATATTATCATTGTGTCTCTGTCTTTCTTTATCTTTGGAGCTCGATGTAAGCGTATTGTTTGCATTTACTTTGCATGGCGAAAGTTAACTCTGTTTGCCTCAAGGTATAATTGCATCGTGTCGAAGTTCAACATGATTTGGTTATGTCAAGAGATGCAATGAGCTTAGAATTTATCTATCTACCTCCGATCAGACATAACATCTGACATTTAACCGAATGACTCTGATGTATGCCGATTATGAGCCGTATCCAACCCATTTTATACCAATATATTCAACGGCATTGTCAATGTGCAACGAACGTGAAAATTTTCGATGACACTTTTCCATGCGACCACTTAATATTGCATATATTGGAAGAACTTGCATCATTTAAGATGGCACATTTTTTATTGTGTTCGGTCTATAATGCATCGTATGCAGAACCAGCAAAAAAATGTTGACTTCGATACGGTCGAGCGTTGATCAATATAATATTTCATTTTACCTACCTATATGTTGCCATACAATTGACGGGAAATGGCTATTTAGTATCCCATACATGTGTATTTTAATTGAGCTGTCAAGAGGCATTCTGTTCACATTTTTCTACTGGTTAATCCAATTTTTTTATAATTCTATTTATTTAGGTCACATTACAATGTATTTTTTATCACCTTCATCTTCCAACGTATCTGGGTATGCCGAATCAGTAACCCATTAGAAAAACGACAGATTAAAATTCCATTGGCTGTGAATGGTTAAGACTTTGTATGCGCTTAGTCGAGAACACATTGGATAGCTTATTTACATTGCCACTAAAATGAATTATTGTAGGTAAATCAATCCGAACATTCATGCAATTACTATGTTCAATCAGCCTCACTAGAAACACTCGATGCATCGATACATTTTGAGAATATTGTTGAACCGATTAAAACGTTCTCACTTAAATTCAGCATCAGATTACCCTTCCTATTCATAGATGACCCAATTTCTCTGGATTTTTTCCTTCTATTGCTCCCATTACTTCCAGACGGCTTTTTTTCATTTATTTATTGTTAAATAAACCCGCTTATTTCTGGCATATATTGTGTATGATTCAGAATATTGAAATAACAAACACGTTTCCGTTTCAACAGTGATATGAAAAAAAACCGGAGCTGAAATGTGCTGCAACAGTCGATCGAATTACGAACGTTGATTTAAATATTAAATAAATTATTTTAAGTTGTAAAACATGCATTGACTTGACCTACGACAGCGATCAATATTTCATCAAACAATGCGAATATGTATTATCACTGCTATGGCGTGTATTAATCATGTTCGGTTGGCAACAGACTGTTGCAATAAAATGAACACACATGCATGCAACATTTTTTTTTGTTGTGTGAAAAACTTATTCAACACAAATTCATTCATAACATCAGCTCATTATTATCCGGACATTACATGGAATGCATTTGAAATTAGCTTCATTAACATTTGCTCATATAGCATTTTTGTCATTTGATATCACTTTTTTGGAGGTTTCGACTGGAATGTCCAACCGCAAATCTACTGCAATTTGATGTCAAAAATGATTAAAATGTCCCGAAAAGCCAACATTTTTGGCCCAAAAATTTCAATAATTATAAAAATTAATTATGTTAATTAGTTTGATTCAAAGGCCTTTTTTTCACTATTTTCGATAAATTAAAAACAAAAATATCCAAAAATAATTCCTGTTCGTAAACTACATTTTAATCTAAATTGAAACCGCTGAAATTGTGATCGAAATAAAACGAAAACTTTTTCCCAATGATTAAAATCACTGTACTAGAAGTAAGGTAACCGTTTCATT
Organism: Contarinia nasturtii; assembly: GCF_009176525.2. Taxonomy (NCBI): domain Eukaryota; kingdom Metazoa; phylum Arthropoda; class Insecta; order Diptera; family Cecidomyiidae; genus Contarinia; species Contarinia nasturtii. The sequence continues at coordinate 1,490,093 of NW_022199294.1, read as the reverse complement.
ATCGATACGAATCGAATTATGGTATTATTATTATAAACTTATTAAATTCGAACATCGGCAGTGTTGAAATTTAAGCTGATTTGAATATTATATTTGGAGCAACATATTGCGCATATTTTGATCAAAATCACTGAATATTCTAGAATTTATGGTACTTCATCGCCACATATAATTCCAATCATAGCAAATAATTAACATGCTTGGAATATACATGATTTTGACGGTAATCGAATGGTTTTTGAAGCGTAAATGGATATAAAATGATTATTATAGTGTGTTGTTATACAAAACGTTCTTTATTAAAACCGATGCACTGTTTCATTGCCTACATTGTAATTGAAACAAATTGATGGCCTTTTGCCAAACTGAACGCATTCATCATCCAAAACACTTGTATGCAAATGATATTATATGCACCACTTTAAAGCGCACAGTTTCTCTGGAAATTATCTTGAGAATTATGTAAATTGCGCATAAACACACATTCACAACAACACACTGGTACACACAACATACAAGTATCGATTTGTTCTTACTTTTCGTCGAAAATATGGATTTGGCACCGATTCGTATGTCGTACACAAAATGCAATCGATCAGTGTCTCGAAAGTGACATGGTAAAATTGCCAATAAAATAAATTACATTTTAAATTCATTGAGCCCAGCGAGTGTATATCACAGTGCCATTTATAGACACCAATACATTGAATTATATGACAAGTATATGCAGCAGCACAACACACATCAATGCACACCATTGAAAGCGAAAACAAAGTAATTTCGGTCATTTAATCGAAATTATCGTTAATTTGTGACTGTGCCCACTTTTTGTCCAGATTTTTTTTTTGCCATTTCAAATAAACAAATTTGAAACGAAAATAAAAAAACACATTGACGAATGAGATAAACAACAAGCAGTGAAAACAAACGAGGAGATTGACAATCTCCGTATTTGGTGTTCAATTTCAATCTTGATTTGTTTTTGGACTCACATGAAATTGAGTTGGAAGTGTTAAAAGCCTGATTGACGTGTAACTAAGCTGTTGATGAAGCTCACTAAGCTCTTTATGAAGCTAACGTGTTCGTCTCGCTGGTTTTGTTTGCGGACTTTTTTTCGGGTATAGATAATAAGTGCAAAAAATGCTAGTCATTTTCAAGAGTGCTTTCGCCGGACTGTGTGCTGATAGAATTGCACAGAGTGATGTAGTCATCATGATTGATTTTCGCTTGGTTATTAGATGCTTGGCGATTTTTTTTTGCTAGTCTGGCAGAGATTTCCAAGGAAACCGATCGTAAATTTTAAAGAGCCAAATTGAAGTGATGATTCGTTGTCCACCGACTTATTCGATTCGTTCCGTTTCAATGAATACGAAAAATAATGAAATAATAATTCCTTTTGAAATGATGAGTCGGACAAACGAGAACAAATGACCTCCATCATGTATAATCGAATCGACGAACATCGATTGGCCATTGAAAGCGACGCCATAAAAACAGAGCGTGTACGCATTTTCAAGAGAGATAACATCACGATGGAAAAAAGAAGGCGAAAAAAAATGGTAATTGAATTAAACGGGCAAACACTCAGCACAGATCGAATAAAATCAATTGATAGCATGAAATGCATAATATCAATCGATTGCTTGTAATTGCATCAATAAAATTTACCGAAACCAGGCTCAATATGACACGTCATACAAGTCTAGAGGCGCTATGACGAATGTTTTCATTGTCATTGCTTGATGTCGATGTAGCGTATATGCATCCACTGCCTCCAGCAATAGCAGCAACTTGCCAGCTAGCTTGACTCTGACGAGAAATAAAAATGTCGATCTCGAATTTTGTCATCGAATGGAATCATTAAAAATGACAACAGATTCTATAAATATACGTTCAAATGCGCCATTGAATTTCGTATATTTTCTCAACATTATCATGCTCACAGAGAACGTTCATTTCATGAACAGTTTCATTTAATTCTCTTTATAATTTATCCACACACACAAAATGTTATGAATTCTCTCGCCATATAAACGCACAGTGCAAATACACAGCAAATAAATTCCATCTTTTTTTTTGTAGCCTTTGACCTGAATATTTTTGCTGTGTGCATTCGTGCATAAATAAAAGCACATGTTTCGCATCAATTTACACAGTGTTTTCCGTTGCTATGGGCGAAATGTTCGCTTCATCACATTATTGACGTTGAAAAATCGATCCATAAGAGCATTTACCCACGGCACCACCAACCAATGCTCCAAAATGATTATGTTCCAAATTCGATTCAGTTTTCTGCTTAATTTAGCCAATTTGCGAAAAAAAAAATGCGCCGAACATTATAAAAACCAATTCAATTGTTATGATTTGATGTGACAATTGGGCCGGTTGCTCTGGCTCTGAATCGCGTTACGTTTGATAGAATAGATTCAATTTTGGAGGACATGTTTACTGTCGCGAATTGATCCGATAAGGAAAATGAATGTGAATCGACACATATCACGATCAGCAGCACAGCCCAATGAATTCGAAATCCATGACTGTTCCATGTCTAGACGATAAAATATGGCACGCATGTGATTCTCTCTGATTTTTTTTTTTTTTTCAAATATGTGACGATCCGCGACATACACGAAAGTCTTATAAAACTATTGAATACACGTCGATTCATTTACTCGTTTGTTTGTTTTTTTTTTGGTTAAATTCCGATTCAAATGTAAATCATTGCGAAAGTAATCATGCGCTTAACTTACAACTTGGTTTCGTTTTAATTTGGCAAAACAGAAAAAAACCGTCGGAAAAAAAACTTTACGAACAACTGCAAGCACAACAAAAAACAAAATTAGAGCAATTTAAATGGAAGTTGAAATTGGAATGAAATATACATGTATTCATTTATAGACGAGCGCACATTGCTTTCGCCACGTTTTTGCTTGCATTTTCATTTAACGTATGAGCTGAATGAGTAAAAAGTTCTTGCAATTTCCTTTCTCTCTTTCACACACAATTCTGTAATTCCGCTTTGCATTCGGATACCATTTATTCGTTGTGTTTTCCCAGGCGTTTTTTTATTTCGTTCTTCACATTTTGCTCTCCGTATTTATTTGTACAGCAACTTGCAACTTAATACATTTAAATAATATTCCAAAAAGTTTAAGCCTCGTTTTATTTAAATGCATTTTTATGCCATGTTTTTCTAGTTTATGCTCATTCGCCTGGTTGTCTGTTTGTAACTTTTTGCTGTTTTGTGATGTGTGCAAGCTGATTTTTCATGTGTGGCGTTTTTCTCCCTCTCTTCCCTCCGGTGTGATGTTTTTTGTTCTTGGTTAAGTGTGTAAATGGATGATACACACAGATAAAGAGGCCACACGGAATCATCACTTTTATACATTTTCCTGTTTTAAAAATACTTTTTTTTTTGAATTAGAGAACATAGAAAGTCAGAGGATTGCGTTTCTATCTGGCTTGTGTGTATTGCATTGACACACCGGTGGTTGGAGCTCATGCAGTTCCGGTTTGCAATTTAAGCATTTTTCACTCGTATGGAAAATCCCTTTCGACAACAATGGGTGAGTTTGCAAGATAACGTAACGTACACAAACAAACGAACGAACAAATAGCCAATGGAAAAACAACCGTATTAGGGAGAGTGTCTGTATACGCGGAACAAGGGTTATAGCGAGAGCCAAACGACAAGAACTGCACAAACAAGCAGTTAATTGGAATCTCGCGCGAATGCATTCGAAACGCATGCTGAGCCACTAAAATACAAACTGCAATGCAAAACAGAGCTCGCTTCAATGAAACCATTTTCTTTGATAATAAATTAATCAGTGGCCAATGTATTTTGTGTAATATGCACGCAGCGGGACTATGTGAACGCATATTTAAAGCGCCAATAAAATGCCCGTCCAGTGTCGACATCGAAATTGTGTCAGCATTAAAACAGTTAGCTGGCGGATAAAAATGAATTGCCAACCGACTAAAGATTATTGTAAATTTATTAGCCAACATCAATGACGCTAACTGCACAATTTTGTGTTTATGGCCATTTCAGGATTTACACACTCACCCGAGGCAATTTGATTTTTTTTTTGTGTTGAACAATATTACAGATTTTCGAATTGACATTAAGAAGAACCGTTTCGAATCGTGGTGTTTTTCTTTCATTCAAATGCATTCATCACTGTTTGCTCAATGGAAAGAGAATTTCAATTAAATTGAGTATTTGTGTTTTACTAACACAAAACACGATATTTTTGCTGTTTGTACAGCAACCGAATTTGAAAATGCATTAAACTAATCTTTGGAATTTTCGACATCCAACTGCTTTAAGCAGATCAAACAAAGAGAAAAGTAAATGATGGTAACACAGCAGAAAACTTTTTTGCCGCTAAGCTGAAGGGGCGAAAATTCATTAAATATAAAGGAACAGCCGAAAAATGAATATAGTTTGCATGCCGGTGGTAGAACGGATATGCACTGTCAGACCATGTTATACAAAAGATGCATTTTATTATTTCACAGTGTCTAAATTCATTCTGTTTTTCAAATGTATGATATCATCATGAAAAGTTTTCTCATTTTTTTATTCATGAAAACCCCCAAAAAATGCTCATAATTCAGTTCCACGTTCAATTCATAATAAATTCATTTTACATTTTGTAGATGAATCACAAATGTGTCTTAACTCATGCATGTATTTTTTTATAATGATTTCAATCTCATTCATATTCGGCATGCAATTAATGTTTCATTCCTCAATTTCCAAGCACACCAAGTGAAATGTCCATTTATAATTTTCGGTGCAGACTGTTTGTTTTTCGTCAAAATTGGTCATTTATTATCCACTTAATGCCGGTGGAATGAAAGGGGGCAAAGCGTAAAAATGTCCATTAATCATTCTAATTTCTTCGTCACATTCGATATTATATGGCTTTGATTCGTTTGCAATTCATTATGAGCGGTGGTTGACACAAACAAGTCACTGTTTCTGTTGTGGCTGGATTTGATTTGCGTTTCGCAATGCTTTCTATGTATGGAATATTTCCAGTGAAATATGAATGATATTAAACTACAATGCGGAGCCCCCTTTGAATGATGAATAAACCGAAAAACATTAAAACTTGTTTTTTTTCTCTCTCGCAAAATTAGTAAAATGTAACAAATTCATGCATGACATCGACGGAATGTGTAATTTGAACATGAATTTTAAATATTACTGCACTGCCACTGCATATAATCAACTAATATGTGTACTCGAGAACATTTCAATATTTATTGATTTTCAATGCCGATCACACTGCAACTTAATCATTCATTTATGAAACGATGTATCTATATTGACAAACATGTCGCATTCCCATGAGCACTATCATATTTACAAAACAACAATGTGTATAAATTGCGTTCATTTTGAGAGTTTTTAAAAGCAAAAGCAAGAAAAAACTATTTTATCTGAATGTATGCGATGAACATGTGACGATAATTATGTCGTGCGAACGAAAAAGAAATTTAATGGAATAAAAAAGTCGAAACAGAAAACATAAATGTCGCATTAAAACGATAAAAACTACATTTACATCGTATATAATTTAGTGCGTTTGTGAGTTAAACGCACACCCAATTGTCGTTGTTTTTACGCTAAACAATGAATTTAAATGCAAACATGTCAGCAAATGCTTCGATTGAATTTATTTTCGATGGGATAATTAAAATTCGAAATTCAGCACACGCTAACAATCCAACAAAATGAACCGAAAACAAGAGAATGACTTTTGATGGAAATAAAATTGGGGGAAAATCTCGTGGCAGAAAAATGCTCTCAATTCCAGGTATAACCAGGTTAACATTTGAACAAACGATATGGTGAAAATGAGCGTGAAATATTCGAGAGAGAGAGAGAAAAAAATGTATACGCGCATTACAATAATAACGCTGGAATATCAGCAATTACATTGGAATTGTTAATGTAGGTGGTACACGCACGCACCGTACCATTAACGAAAATTTATTCAATCGTTTGTTCAGATAAACATGAATCGATTCGGCGGAACAATGTGATGAAATCGGTTCTTTGTTTTAATTGAGAAAAAAAGCCAAATATTTCAACAATAACAACAAAAAATCGTTTTGTGAGATAACAACACGGTAATGGTTATAATAAAAACGTAGCCGATTCAACAACACTTTCGCCTGCTGTCTTTGCCGATAGATATGTGAACATATCACGCTACTCTGTCATATGGCTGTTTTTTTTTCAATTTAAAAGTTTTGGGTGTATTTGTTTGAGTACATTTTTTAGATTCAACACAAATGATAACGTTGAATCAATCAATTTAACTAATGAAGTGAAATTCAATTAATTTATCCCTCAATTTATCGATACATATTGCGGCGATGTCACTGTATGCACTGGGAATTTCCGATTGTTATCGGCTACTCCCAAATCGAAATCAAAAGTGATAAAAATAACATAGCGTTGGTAGGACGTAGAGGAAATCAATTTGGTGGTGAAGAAAACATAATTTGATTGGGTGATAAACTTTTCGTATGCTATTGTGTGCTACGTTTTATATTTATTGCTGGTGATATATATCAAATCGGCCAAGTGCAATCGCTATCATTTCGATAGGGCGTGTGAATGCGAAAAACTACACATTTTCTCGGAAAAATGTAAGTTATTGAATTTTTCTACCAATTATATCGGTCATTCAGCCCAATTTCAATGCCATTTGATTTGTAGTCACAAAATTTTCGTCCGATTTTCAGTGTGGAAAAGAACAAATGGTGATTGTCGCCATCGTCGGCAATGAAATAATACATTTTGTACAATAATTCAATTGATGCCATTGCAAAGCTATACCATAACTCGGTGAATTATAGTATAAAAGAACAGTTTGGGATGAAAACAATGCTAATGCTCTTCACAAAGTTCTCGTCGCTTAAGAACGATGTGTGAACAAAAACTACTTTTCACCCGACGAACGATGAAAAGAAAAATAGAACAAATAATACCAATGAGTGCACAAAGTTTTTCAATCGTTGTTTCTATTCGGAGTGCTGTGTGCTGGCTGAAAAGTGTTGGTGTTCCGACCGTTTATGATTCAATATTCAGCAAATGGAAGAACATGAAGGGAAAGTTAGTTGTAAAGTGGCTTACAGCGAATGGGTCAATGAATCAGTATTATTGAAAAAAGTTCGCATAGCGAAAGGAAAAAATGCACACTGAATTCAGAGAGTGTTAAACTCGCGCTTATACACAGGCAAATGTTTGGCTTTGCAAGTCACCACCATACACAGTTATACCATTGCTATCTCACGACAGGTTGTTCCCTCATAATTTCCTTTTTCAACCGCAACATCGAAAATTGCTTCGAACATTTCTTTCCGTTTTTCCATTTTCGGTCGAAATGACTGTGTGAAATACTCATTCGACTACAGTTTTGTCTCATAAATAGAAATGTAAACAATATTTCAAGAGAAAAAGATTGCAGACACTGATTTTCTCGCATTTTCACCGTCTAACCAAATTGAGCGTACTTCCGAAACATTGAATTTCAATACACTACTATTCTTGCACTCTTGAATATTTCACAGTCTATTTGAAGGGGCATTTTTAAACTGTATACGCTGCACGGACAATGTTTAAATTCATTTGTAGTTGAATATAACAGCTTTTTAATTAAAACTAATTGTGTTCATTTTACAAGCTCTTTTCGATCATTTCCATTGCGATTCATCGCAGAAAAAAAACTTGAAAGGTTCCTTCAAATAAATTAAATTCACATTTTTATATGTCAACCGTTTATTTTTTCAAGTTACAACACCAGCAGTTACCCTTCGAAAATTATATTTTTGCACAGGAATCATCTCTATTTTGTGAACAGAAGAAAAGAAATTAAAAAACTTTATAAACTTATAGATATTTTCCTGCAAAAGGCAATCTCTTACCTCGCTCATTCAGTGAGTAGCATCTGGCAAATCAGCGAATTCGGAATTTAAATGTCAAACTGTTTAATTTCATAGTGAACTTTTGTACCTGTGGACGACAGTCTTTACGACATTCAAATTGATTAATGGCCACACACGTTATTACCAACAACAGAAGCACGAATGCAGTTCACATTTCGTACTTGAACTGCGTCGGTTCTGCTCGCTTCATTTTAAAATTAAATTATTTTCTTTGAATTGCATTTGAGTGGCACTCAATTGAACCATTGAACGACTCATGGCACTTTTAATGCGTGCTTTTTTCGCACCCGTTTCTTCGCATTTCATTCAAAAGAAATTATTTTAATGCAGCTAGCAATTTTTATAAAACTCTTGAATAATTTGATTAAAAATCTTTATAGATTTTAAATGTCTTTTCGTCATGCTTCGATTGAAAAATGCGATTATTTCTCCCATTTAATATGAAATTACTATTTCTATTTTCATAAACTTTCAAAAGAAAGCGAGAGAAATTAAACAACAAATTTTCATTTTTTACTTAAAGGGAATTTATCAAACTACCGCTTTTTTTTCAAGGATTTTGTGCCATTGCTAAAGCACGACGTCCCATGAAAAATATCGATCGTTCTGGATTTCTGCATCTACAGGGTGGCGCAGAGTAACTGTCCTTTTTATATTATATAAAAAAAGCGCATTTCTCAGCCGAATTGAAAAATTATTTTTGCGAAATTTTCTTCACTACAAACTGCATCAATAACTGAATCTTTGGGGAGGGAAACTCGAAAAAAACAGAGAAGAAAAGTGACAGAGATTGAACATTTTTCATATTTTTTTTATTTAAAGAAAATTGAGTTGATTATTAATGCGTGCACAAACTAAAATTCAAGTTTTTTGCTCGAATAAAATCCCAACTAATTTTTGAATTAAAAACATCATTGAGATCTATTATCTGTAAAAAATCTTTTTCGTACGCCTTTAGTATAATTCTTTATTTCGAATAAATAAAATCTAAAGAAGTCTTAAAAATACGTTCCAGATGCTTCAAATACCTTTGGGCAATGTTTCATGGCAATCACTTCGTAGGCCGTCCTTTTTTCAGACTTTTTAATTCTTTCTACGATTGACAATTTATTCCATAAATGAACGACTGGTGACTTTGACGTTTGCTCAAGTGTCTCATTCGTCAATTTTTTGTTAAAAAAGTGTTTCCAATTACTGTAGTGAATCGCATATAAATTTTTTCGTGGCAGCACATCAAATCCCCAGCATTTCGATGGGGTCATTTTCTGTATGCTTTTTTCCCTACAAATTTTTTTCAAAACTCGAGTCAATACTGCAGGTCCGCTTGAGCCCCAAACATATCCACGATGATTAACCGCAAAATCTCTACAAATGTTGTACACAAATAAAGCAAAATATTGAATTTGCAAGAAAAACGTCCAAATAGAAAATTAATAAAAAAAGTCGAAATTTTTACTTGAGACATAATTCCAGTATCATATGAGCGATTGGATTTTGTTGAAATCCCATTGCACCAACAGCCACTACAGCTGAATCTTGAACGCCCGAAAAATTGGGCGGTAATTCATCGAGATTCTGTTGCACCACTACGTCCAGGTCAAAGTAAAGACCGCCGTATCTAAATAAACTCAAATATCTCAAATAGTCCGACATGTGTGACACCAAATCAACCCTGACTTGCGTCATATGGGCTTCTGTGTTATTGTGCCGAACTCCGCTCAACGTGGCGCCATCTCTTTACACGAAGTTGAAGTAATAAAAGTTTTTGTGTATTTCTCAAGTTTGAGAGAAATCGCATATTCACATACATATTTAGTTGCGTTGAATTGTAATTTAATAACTGGTAATAAAAAAATGTCAACGAAATCAAAGAGAAGAATTATAGAAGTCACAACAGTTATTATATACATATTTATGGTTTACAGCCGCCAATCTACGTCATATGAAACGCCTTTTTATTCGGTCTTCTCT